>NW_027673631.1:0-162049 GCF_964194415.1 Vipera berus
CGGGGCCTGAAGATTTAATTTAATTTAATTTAATAACATTTATATACCGCCCTTCTCCCTGAGGACTCAGGGCGGTTCACAGGGCAGAATAAAATAGCGAATACAAACATTAAAATAAGATTAAACAAATTGCCCTAGTTAAAAACAATATAAATACAACACTAAAAACCCCCAGAAAAGTTAAAAAACGAAAAATAAAATAACCCCAACACTCCCCCTCAGGCTAGGCCGGCTTGTACAAACAGAAATGTCTTGAGATCGCGACGAAAGGAGCGAAGATCGGGCGCCATCCGGAGCTCAACCGGTAGCTGATTCCACAGCTCCGGAGCGCCCACAGAGAAGGATCTCCCCCTGGGGGCCACCAATCGGCATTCTCTGATCGGTGGCACCCTGAGGAGGCCCTCTCTGTGGGAACGCACAGGGCGCAGGGAGCTTGATGCCGGCAGCAGATGTTCCCTGAGGTACTCCGGCCCCATGCCATGGAGTGCTTTAAATACCGTTACCAGTACCTTGAATCTCACCCGGAAGACAACTGGCAACCAATGCAGCTCACGGAGCAGAGGCGTAACGTGGGAGTATCGGGAGGCTCCCAACACCACTGGCTGTTTGAGCTCTCGGGCCCAGGCTGAGGAGAAAATTATTTTAATTGGGGTTTTTAATAGCACAGGGTTGATTTAATATTTTTTAACTTGGCTTTTAACTTTTGTATGTTTGATTTTTAACTCCCTGTAAACCGCCCTGAGTCCTCAGGGAAAGGGCGGTATATAAATGCAATAAAATAAAATAAAATAAATAAATAATGCCCAAAATTAATTCTGAGTCTGCCAGATCTAGCAGAAAGTGTCAGTCAATGTTACTGGACCTCGTTTCACTATATGAAATGATTTATTCTCCAAAGAGCATCAAGCTGAAGACTGAATGGTTTTGGATTTGTATTTATGGCAAGCCTCAAAAAGCATCACTCATGTATATTTCTCTTTTTCCTGTTCATAAATAACATGGATCATTCAGAGACTGAGACAGATTTAGGATGCCTTTTAATTGGGGTAGTATCTCCCCTCTGTGTAAAAGAATCATGTCTGTGGAAGGTCTAAGATGGTAGAGAGTTTAAGACAGTTGCTTATCTGTGGCTGACTGCATCCTTTTTTACATTTTGTGACCCTTGAAATGTGCCATTAGGTTGAAATAGGAACTGTTGATAAGTACCAGTACAGGCCCTCTAGCAAGCTCCCTGGCCATAAGTCAGACCTGTTCTCTTCAGGGAATCACTTTGGGGAGTAAATCTGCCAATAGCTCATAAGAAATCATGGTCAACCTAAAATAATTGTACATATAACACCACTTAGCCTGTAGCAAATTACAACTTTTTGGGAAACCAACTTTTATGATAGAATTAGTTGTGGAAAATGCCATAAACATTGACAATATTAATAGAAAAGTGTGCTGTGTACGGTGGAAAAGATGAAAACTACTGTAGCTATGGCAAGAATCTCTTTTCCAAATATTGGGAACTTGCTATTTCTATTTTAAACTTGTGATAATGAAGCACTGAAGAATGCCTATATGCATACGTATATATTCAAGGTGCTGGTAATGACCTATAAAGCCCTAAATGGCTTGGGTCCGGATTATCTAAGGGAACACCTGCTGCTGGCATCAACTTCCCATCATCCTGTGCGCTCCCACAGGGAGGGCCTTCTCAGGGTACCGCCAGTTAAGGTTTGCCGGTGGGTTATTCCCAGGGGAACGGCATTCTCTGTGGGCACGCTGGCCCTATGGAATCAACTTCCCACGGAACTGAGGACTGCCCCCGACCTTCGCTCATTTCGCCAGTACTTGAAAACCTGGTTCTTCGAGCTGTTTGGCCCAGACTGAGGGGTTTTAATTTAATTTAATTTAATTGGGTTTTAGTTTAACTTCAGGGACTGTAATTTAATTACCGTAATACTTTTAATTGATTTTAATTTTGTATACTATGTATTTTAATTTTCCCTGTAAACCGCCCTGAGTCCTATGGGAATAGGGCGGTATATAAATTTAAATAATAAATAATAAATACGTTTTAAAATTTTGATATACATACAAATCAAAAGCAGAAGAGGAAAGTGATAAAGCTGCTTCAGAAACTCCCAACAGGGAATTCTCTGATAAATCCAATTTCCTATTGGATGCCTTCCAGGAAGATGGAAGTAAGATGTGGTATGTTTTGTTGGTTTGCCTTCTTCAGCAACCCTTCTCTCAGTTAATTCTCTCTCATTAAAACAAATAAGAGGATATAAATCTGCAACAGCAAGTTTACAGTTTGGGACATGATTGGGGAACTGGGTTTCCTTTTTCAATCTCACCCATGGAAGATGGATCTCTTCATACTTACAAAGAATATCCTAAGCATGCTTTGGCTCCTCAGATACTCTCTTTGGAAATTGGAGTGGAGGCTTAGGTTGTTGTTGATGATGATGATGATGATGGTGATGATTTAAATTTATTGACAGCTCAACTCTCCAATGGACTATTACAAGTCAAACCATCACTGATTTTAATAAAGCCAATAGATAACAGATGGTCTAAATTAAAAACAAGGTCTTGATTGAAGAAATATTAAGGACTTCGACTTCCGCTGGCGGCGCGGCGCTGAAGACAGCCTCCCCTGGCTGCCCGCGGCTCAGCTGTTTGTTTTTTTGCCTGAAACAGCGCCGATCAGCTGTTCGGGCGAAATTGAAGCCCCCTCCTCGGGAGAAGAGGAGGGGGTGAGGCCCCAGGTAGGGGTAGAGTTCTCCGAGGCCGCCTGAGCTTTGAGCTTGGGCGGCTGAAGGATCGAACTCCCCCGAAGCCTGGGTTGCTCCCAGCTGGCCGTCGTCTCTGCTCCGAACTTCCTGGAGCAGAGCCAGGCGTCTGCGAACCAGCCCTGCCTGATGAAAGGACTATGATTTAAAGGAGCAGGCAGAGCGGTACAAGAGGAAAAGGTGAAGAGGACTATTTTATTGTACTCTCTAACTTGTTGGACTTTTTAAACTTTAATTGAAAGTGCGTCATAATTGAGGATTAAAAGATGGCGGCTAAACCTCCCTCTAAAACTCTTCGGAGTGGAGGATCCTCGCCGGTGCAACAATCATCACTACAGGCATTGCACCCTCCTGAAGTGCTGACATCGAAGGATTTGCGAGATGCCTTGGATAAACATGCCCAGGTACTTTTGGAATCAATTAATCAATCAATTGCTGATAAATTTGCACAGATGGAGGAGAAATTGGAGAAATTTGAGGAAAGAATGGAAGAGAGGATGGAACAGAAGTACAGCGTGATGAAGGTAGACATTTTGACTTCAGTGCATAAAGTGGCGGAATGTGTGGAAGATTTAGATGAAAAAGTGGATGATTTGGCTCAAAGGAATGCTATACTAGAAGTAAAAGCACGGGAGAATGAAATTGAAAGAGGCAAGTTGGAAAGGGAGTTAAGCCATGCCCAACATTACCAGATGCAGTTTGCTGTCAGAATTAGAGGCTTAAAAGAGAATGTTAAAGAAGATTTAAAGCAGCTGATCTCTGAGGCTCTCGAAGGGGTATTGAACCAGCCAGCATCTGAAATAAGAGCAGCTATGGATAAAGTGTTTCGGGTGAATTCATGGATTGCCAGACAGAGAAAGTTGCCTAGAGATGTGGTGGTTTATTTTGCAAAAAGAGAAATTAGAGATCAAGTTATACAAGCTGCCTATGATGTTAAGGTTGTGATTGCTGAACAAGAAGTCTTGGTTTTAAAAGAAATTCCTCCAAGGATTTTAAGGGGAAGAAAGGACTATACATTTCTTGTGCAAGAGCTCAAGCAAAGAGATATAAGGTTCAGATGGGAGATTCCAGAGGGGCTGATGGTGATGTATGAAGGTAAAAGGTATAGGCTGACTACTGTGAAACAAGCACGTGATTTCTACAATAATGTCTTAAAAGCAACCTCATTAACGCTCTTGGAAGCTGGAAAGGGATCTGGAGAAGAAGAACAACAAGAGGAGGAAACAGAGGAAAATGGTGCTGGAGGAGATCAAGCTACAATCTCTTTGGATGATCCTAGAGAGCAAAGAGTGACGCGTGCTGCTTTAAAACGAGCAAAGAAAATAAAAGAACAAGATCAGCAAAAGTCTTCAGATTCTTCACATCGCATTCATAGCCAAGCTGTGGGAGGAGCACGGCCTAAAGTAACCAGTCCTATCAAAGCTGTGGTCCAAGAGCTTTTCGAGGATATACATGGCAACTAAATTTTTAACCTGGAATGTTAATGGACTAAACTCACCGCAGAAGAGGAAGAAAGTTTTTCAATATTTAAAACAATTTAAGATAGATGTTATATGCCTGCAAGAAACGCATATTAGAGTTTTGGATCAAAAGTATTTATTGAACTCGAGGCTGGGTACGCAATTTGTTGCTTCTGCAGAGAATAAGAAAAATGGAGTGGTTGTTTATGTTAAAAGTGCCTTAACAGCGGACCTAATTGAAGCAGATAAGCATGGAAGATATGTTATGATCGAGCTGTTGTTTGAGGGTAAAAAGACGCTTTTAGTTGGATTATATGCTCCAAATCAACAACAAGCTGACTTTTTTAGTTTACTTCATACAAAGCTTACCCAGTTGGATTATAAATCCTTTATTTTTATGGGGGACTGGAATGGAGTTATGGATGTACAGTTGGATAAGGCTGGAGCCTTTAAACGCATTCCAAGTCACGCTAGACTGCCTAAATCTTTTTTTGAAATGAAGGATGACCTGGAATTGCGAGATATTTGGCGTGAGAGACATTTGCGGGAGAAGGATTATACATTTTATTCTGATAGACACCAATCTTTTTCGAGGATTGATTTTATTTTGTTGACTAATGATCTTCTTTTGAGAACTAAAAAGGTGAAAATCTGCGCAAGAATTATCTCTGATCACAGTCCAGTGTGGTTGGAGATTGATAAGGAAAGAGGAGATAGACGCTCATGGCGCGTAAATGAGAATTTGTTTAGAAATCAGAGAAATGTGGAAGAATGCAAACAGCGGATGAAGGATTTTTTTGAGATGAATATGAATAAGGGTACCTCTATGGATATGGTTTGGGATGCTAGCAAGGCCTATATGAGAGGGGTGTTGATATATATGAATAATAGACATAGACGTGCAGTGGAAACTAGAAGGAAAGAACTGGAGAATGAAATAAAGGAAAAAGAAAAGGCTTTGATTTTGAACCCAGAGGAGGTGAAGATCAAGGAGGCTATTAGACTGTTACGAGGACAATTTGATAAATTAATGGCTGATCAAGTGGCGACCAATCTGCGGTTTGCTAGGCATAATACTTTTTGCAATGCTAATAAGCCAGGCAGATGGTTGGCTTATAGACTGAGGAAAAAACAAAGGGCATCTAATATAGATAAGATTGAGCATAAAGGAAGGGTTGTGTATCAACAGAATCTTATTAAGGATGCCTTTGTGGATTTTTATTCGAAATTATATACTAAAGAGGACATTAATGCAAAAGATATTGATACGTATTTGGAGAAGGCTAGCATCCCGGTTCTTACGCAAGTACAAAAAGAGGGGATTAACCAACTGATTACAGAAGAAGAAATTTTTACAGCTATTAAGGAACTGAAGGTGGATAAAGCACCAGGCACTGATGGCTTGACTGCGGCCTATTATAAAAACTTACAATTAGAGATGATAAAACCGTTAAAGGAACTGTTCCAGACAATCCAGAGGGGGGGAAAGGTGCCCCCGTCTTGGAGAACAGCTTTTATCTCTTTGATTCCGAAGGAAGACCAGGATGCTACTTTAGTTAAAAATTACAGACCGATATCGCTTTTAAATACAGATTATAAGATATTTGCTAAGGTTTTGGCTAATAGACTGATGAGGGTTCTGCAACAGGTGATTCATGGGGACCAAACGGGGTTTATTAGTGGAAGACAAATGAAAACCAATGTGAGACATATAGTTGATGTGTTAGAGTTTTTGGAAAGGCACAACCAGATCTCTGCTGCGCTAATCTTTTTAGATGCTGAAAAGGCTTTTGATCAATTGAACTGGCAATTTTTGTTGAAAGTTTTAGACAAAATGGATTTTGGGGAAAAATTTTTACAACCGATTAGGGCATTATACCAAAAACAAACTGCCCGAATTATAGTTAACAATAGTTTGACAACAGTATGTAATATTGAGAAGGGCACAAGGCAAGGCTGTCCGCTATCGCCCTTGTTATTTATATTAACATTAGAGATACTATTGGTTAAGATTCGGAATTCGGAAAAAATTAAGGGGATACAAGTTGGAGATCAGGATTACAGATTGAGAGCATTTGCAGATGATCTGGTTGTTACAGTGACCCAGCCAGAGAACTCTGTTGTGGACCTGATGGAGATAATAACACAATATGGGAAGGTTTCTGGATTTAAAGTAAATATACAGAAAACTAAAATTTTGGCTAGAAATATGACAGTTTCGCAGAAGGCTCTCTTAGAAGGATTAACTGGATTTGAGATTGTTAAAAGGGTTAAATATTTGGGGGTGATTTTGTCACCCTCTAATACAAAGCTATATAAAAATAATTATGAAAAGTTATGGGGGAAAATTCAAAAAGAACTGGAGAGTTGGGAAAAATTGCAATTGTCTTTGTTGGGACGGATCGCAGCAGTGAAAATGAATGTCCTGCCCAAATTTTTATTCTTATTTCAAATGATACCGATTCTTAAGAAAGACTCTAACTTGGAGGAATGGCAGCGTGGTATCAATAAATTTGTGTGGGCAGGGAAAAAGCCACGAGTTAAACTTAAGATTATGCAGGATACTCGTGAGAGAGGTGGCCTTAAAATGCCTAATTTTAAATTATATTATGAAGCTGCTGCACTAGTAGGAATAAGTGATTGGATTAATTTGACACAATCGAGGTTATTAAATCTTGAGGGCCATGATCTGTTGTTTGGCTGGCATGCATATTTGTTGTATGATAAGAAGGTAGATACTGTGTTTAGGATGCATATTTTAAGACAGGCATTGCTGAGAGTTTGGAAGAAGTATAGACATAAGTTAAGCAGCAAGATACCATTGTGGGCAATCCCAAAACACGCAATAGAAAATATACATGCTGGTTTCAAACATGATGAGACTACTTACAAGGAAATTTTAAGTTTGGAAAGGAATATTTGGTGCTTGAAATCATATAGTTTCTTGCGAGAAGAGAAGGTTGTTCAGACTTGGTTTCAATATATTCAGTTACAGGCCAGGTGGAAAGAAGACCAAAAAAATGGATTTGCAACGACTGATGAAAATTTGATAAAGCAAATTAGAAATCAAGGACCAGCACATATTAAACGGATATATCTTGCATTGATAGAGATCGATTCAGAAACAGAGCTTGTTAAGGATTGTATGATAAAATGGGCCCAAAACATTCAGGAAGTTATTACAATGGACACGTGGGAAAAGATCTGGGTGAGGAATGTAAAATTCACTCAAGCTCAAAGTTTAAGAGAGAACTTTTACAAAATGTTTTATAGATGGCATCTAGATCCTAAAAAGCTTGCAAGTATGTATCCGAATTATCAGCCTAAATGTTGGAGGTGTGGTGATGAAGAGGCAACATATTTTCATATATGGTGGACATGTAAAAAGGTCAAGGCTTTTTGGATAAAAGTCTGGTGGAATATGCAGAAGATTTTTAAACGGAGGATAAAGTTTTGTCCGCAATTTTTTTTGTTGGGAATAATTGTTGACGCTACAGTTGTGGACTCTAAGTTGATGCTGAATTTAGTTACGGCAGCAAGACTTTTGATAGGTCAATATTGGAAGAAAGAGGAACTGCCGACTATACAAGAGTGGATTTTAAAGGTTTCCGACTTGGCAGAGATGGCGAAGATTTCGGCCTATTTGAAAGATTACTCGCAAGAACATTATATTATGGAATGGAGAAAATGGATTGAGTTTATCCAGAATAAGTATAGGGTTAAGAAGTTTTATCTAGCATTTGAATAAGTCTTCTTTCGTTTTCTTTTTTCTTTTTTTATTTTGTCTTCTATATATATTTAATAATGCTAAGTTTTGTTTGATCCTATATAAGTTAGAGAGTGATGGATTTTAGAATTTATAGTTGTTAGTATATGGTTGTTTATGATTGCCTTTTTATATATATATACCTTGTATTTAGCTCTGGGAAGTCCGGGGGGGGGAGGGGGGTTAGGGGGAGGTGGGGGGGGAGGAGGGAGGGGGGGAGGGGGGGAAGGGGGGAGGTAGGGAGGGGAGGTAGGGAGGGGGAAGGGGGTTTTTTAAAGGAAAACTGTATTTTTAAAACTTTTCAATAAAAAAAAAAAAATAAATAAAAAAAAAAAAAGAAATATTAAGGACTTAAGTGTTCCATTATTAGCAGTGGGTGCATTTTTTAAAAAAAGCTTAATAATATTTCCATTGCAACGTTTAGAATGTTAGAGAGGTTTATTTGGGCTGGTTTATATGCCAATGCTTCTATGTCTATCCTTGTAGTGCTAAAATTTGTTTAAATTGTTTATATGAAACAAGATTGCATTTCTCTTTTTTTTTACTCCATTCAGACTACTTATTTCTTAGACACTTGCTTGTGATTTATAACAGGAAGTTAGAAAACAGAATTTGATTGATATACTTTTAATATTTTGTCAGGAGTTTTTTTTTATTTTTAGAAAATAGGCAGAGTGATTTATCCAAAGGGGTGTGTATTTGTTTGTTTATATTTAGAAAGCCACCCAACTCCCAAATAACTCTGGATAGTTTTGTTTTTATAAAGTAAAAAAGAAAAGCTAAAAAGAGAACATGCATGTCTGGACAAAACACATGTTACATGACCAAAAAATATACCTAGAGCTTAATACCCAACCTAACCTAACTCCAGAACTTGGAAAACAATCACTCTTGTAGCTGATTCCATGACAGAGAAAGCATGCTTCTGGGATTCTGTTAGATGACATTATTTGATAGTAGATATCCAGAGACCTCCTCTCTGCCCAATATTAATGGTTATGCAGATACTACTGTAGAACTCAATAGCTAGGCTGTATACCATGAATGATTTTATTTATTTATTTATTTATTTTATTTTAATTCCATTTATATCCCGCCCTTCTCTGAAGACTCAGGGCGGCTTTACAAGCTTAGCAGTAGCCTTCATTCTATGTATATGCCTGCTTATTTGGGCTTTCACACACACACCCAAGCGGCATTATTACAAAGTCAGCTTAATTGCCCCCAACAATCTGGGTCCTCATTTTACCTACCTCGGAAGGATGGAAGGCTGAGTCAACCTTGAGCCTGGTGGGACTCGAACCTGCACTAATTGCAGGCAGCTGGTGTTGCTTAAGGAGGCATTAGCCCACTGCTCCACCAAGGCTCTTTTATATGTGACAATCATCACTTTGAATTGTACCCAGAAATAAATTGGCAGTTAGTGCATTGATGACACATATAAGTGTCGAGGTGCAGCTGCAATGCTGAATTTTAGCCCAGCTGTAACTCCCAGACTGTCTTCAAGGATAGCTCCATGTATAGCATATTGTAGTAGTTTAGCTGTGCGGTGATTATGGCATGAATGACCATCTGAAAGGTCACTCTAAGAATGGGAACAACTTGCACATAAGTTGAACCTCTGCAAAGATCTTTTGGTCACAGCTGCAAGTTATTCTTTGAACAGTAGTTGTAAATCTAGGTAAAACCAGACTCTATCTATTAATCTTGAATGGGGAAGTATCATCCCATCCTTGACCAAATATGAAAAATTCCAGATTCATAGGGTTTGAACAACTACAGACACTTAGTCTTATCAGCATGGAGTCCGAGGTTTTTTTCCCATCCCATCTTGATGTAAACATTGGTTCATGACAGCATCATTGCCTGGGACAAGATGTATGACTAGATATCATCAACATACTGATAATAACTAGATCCTGAGCTGGTGAATAACCTCACACAATGGTTTTTAATGGGTGTTAAGCTAGACAAGTAAAAATTTTGAATCCTGAAGCCCCACATAAATGAGGGACTGAGGATACAACTTTTCCCCCTTTCAACACTGACTAACAGCAACCACAGAAGGAGAAGAACCACTGTAATATGGTGCCTCCCAATCCTCACAATTGTCCAGAAGGATAGTATTGTTAATAGCATAGCATGAAAAGTTCCTAAGAGATCAATAAACCCAAGGAGAAATACATTACTGCCAATGGTGGGATTCAGCCAGTTCACACCAGTTCGGAAGAACCTGTAGCTAATTTTTTGTTGCCCAGGCCCAGAATGGACTTCCAGAAGCGGCATCCACACAGAGAACCAGTTGTTCACATATTTGAATTCCACCACTGATTACTGCCATCAACAAATGTGAACAATAATGTTTTTCTGAGAGCCTCTACCAAGAAAAGAAAAGTTGGAAATTAGATGATAACTGTCCAGAACAGTTGGGTCCAGTGACAGCTTTTTATGAAGGGTCACACAACCAACCACCTCCTTCTTGGGTAGAGGGATCAACCTAGAGACTCACACTATTGCATGGACTCAGCTACCTCCCAAGCTGTCTTCACAAGTCAGGAAGAACCTGGATCTAATAAAGACATGGCCCAACTCACAGCTTAGAGGACTTTATCTTTTCTCAGCAAACACAGGATCAAATTCAATCCAGATAATCCCATAAGACCAAACACAAAACATTTTACTTGAAACTGTCCAGGTGTTCCATTATTTAAGTTTTTTTTCCAGGAGGTTTTCTTTGTACCTGGGGGCTTGAACCTAAAAAAAAGAATAATGGACCTAAAACCAGAACTGAGAGCAAAGATTTATGTCAGCTAGTAGCAAAAAGTTATATTTGAAGTAATAGTTTTGTGCCTTCTGAAACAGAAGAAAATGATTTTAGTTAAACTTGGTTAGACTCCTATTTTCTCCCCAGAATTTGTTAATAATAATTTCTCTATATTTTCCTGAGAAATAGATTAAACAAAGGGTAAGTTTGTACTTAGATGTCCACAGTCCTTTACTTAAATACCTGCTAGTTATCTGGAATAAAATATTTTTTCCTTAATTAGAAGGTACTTTCCTTTACATTTTTTTTAAAAAAATCTTTAAATCTTATCTACAGTTCCTTTGTTTTCTCTGCTTGCTTTGACTTTTAGTAGCCATAACTTCTACCTCAATGGAAACTAATGAGGTTGATTTAAATGTGTTTTTATATGAAAAGCATTACTACAATACAGTATGTTTATATAATAACACTATAGGCATCTTGTAAGATATATATGTAAAACAGGCATATAAAAACATATCACATACGATAATGTTTAAATAATTCATTAAACTTTCATAACACAAAATAACATTTATTAATTATATCACTACATCCATTGCATATTCAAAATAAGTTTTAAATAACTACACTGCCATTCCACAATTTCACAATTATTTTTTAAATTTCTCCTTATTATTGATACTACACACACACACACACACACACACACACACACACACACATATACATATACACACAAACATTTCTATACCACCCATCTTACCAGATTGACTCTGGGCAATTTACAATAACAAACATACAATTTTTTTACAGAGTTAAAAACAGAATTAAGAACAAAGTTAAAAATTAAGATGTTAAAAAGTTAAAAAGGTGAAGGCAATATTCTCAAGCTACCAACCACCCCAGGGTTATGTATCAATCCTAGATCCTCTTGTCAATTGGCAAAGTGAGGTCTTCACATTCTTCTGGAATACTAGAAGAGTGTATGCCTGCCTTGCCTCTGGAAGTAAGATGTTCCAAAGGGTGAGGGCAATTATATATATATAATTTTAATATTTAATATTTAATTTTATATATATATATATATATATATATATATATATATATATATATATATATATATATATATATATATATATATATATATATATATATATATATATATAATTTTAATTCCATTTATATCCCGCCCTTCTCCGAAGACTCAGGGCGGCTTACAAGCTTAGCAGTAGCCTTCATTCTATATATATGCCTGCTTATTAGGGCTTTCACACACACCCCAAGCGGCATTATTACAAAGTCAGCTTAATTGCCCCCAACAATCTGGGTACTCATTTTACCTACCTCGGAAGGATGGAAGGCTGAGTCAACCTTGAGCCTGGTGGGATGCGAACCTGCACTAATTGCTGGTGTTACTTAAGGAGGCATTAGCCCACTGCTCCACCAAGGCTCTTGGTGTTTTCATATATATGTTTTCATATATAAATTTGGAAGAAAACAAATAAATTTGGTAATAAAATAAGATCTAGCTGCTTTATCCAATACAGAACCTACATAGTGATCAGTATCCACAAAGGAGATCTAGGGAGACTAGAATACTTGAAGTACAGTGAAAGGGATATTTTTGCAATGATTATTCCTGTCGTCCTTATTAGCTTATGGCAGAATAAAGCCTGATAAAATAGTTATTTCATGGTCATATTTCTTTGCATATGACATTACTGTGTAGAGCTACCTTGTATGGATAGAAGCACAGAATATAAATCAAATGACTAGATGAATGAATAACATTTTCTCTCCCTCCATCCCTTCTAGGGACCCAAGGGACAGTGCCAATGACACAATGACTTCTCTGTAAAGGAATGCACCTGAAAATGTTGGTTCTTAAAAATGTTAGTCTTTTGAATTTGCTATGAAAGATGTAATCATGAGGAGATCTGTGTCAAGGTAAAAATCACCTTTGTAGAGGGCGACGGACCGTGCTTCAGAGAATGCATGATATGCTTGCAGGAAGGCAATAAAAACACGACGCATAATCTTACTAAATATCTTTTACTTACAAAAATATAAAAACTAAATATATATTATACAGAGCTAGCTCACTACATCCTAACGTAATAGTCAGTAACAGCAAAGAACTTTCTCTAGACATGCGCAATAAACGGACTGAAACCATAACATAGCTAGTCATATGGGATTCACTATGGTTACCAGATAAGTTATCACAACAGGTGCAGAGAGCAGGGGAAAATGTACAGTTAGAAATGAACTTTCTGACGAACAAAAAAAACGTGCAGTGACATTCCCCTTCTTTCGTCAGCAAAGTGAAGACTCAAGTAAGGCACATCTTCTCACGCAGATACTCATGCTGGGCTGTAGGAAGTGGTTTGTTCAGCATGTCAGCAATTTGATCACGTGTAGGCACATACTGTAATGTCACAAAACCTTGTTTAACCAGTTGCCTTATGTTTTGATATCGGATGTCAATGTGTCTGGACCTTGAACCTGTAAAACGTGTTTCAGAAATATAAACCACAGATTCATTATCTTCCATCACTGTGATCGGTCGAATCGGATGTGTCCAGATATCTGTGATCAAAACATCAAACCAGGTTAAAGAATTGCATGCATCAGACACACAAGCATACTCAGCTTCTGTAGAGGAACAAGAAACAAGATTCTGTTTACGCACATGCCAGTAAACAGGACATCCATTTAAGAACATCATGTAACCTGATGTACTTTTCCGTGACTTCTTATCACTCGCCCAATCTGAATCTGCAAAACAACATACCTCTGCATAGTCAGTATGTGTGGGTTCCAACAACAACTTCATGTCTTTGGTGTGTTTTAGATACCTCAATAACTTTTTAACACATGTCCAATGAAACTGTTTTGCCTTGCCTACGTGTCGTGATAAAAGATTAACACTAAGTGCAATGTCGGGTCTAGTCCAACTACTAATATACAGCAGCGACCCAATGACTGAGCGATATAGTGTTTGATCTTCGAACTCAGGACTTGGTTCATGTGCCAAAATGTGAAAATCAGTTTGCATGGGTATACTCACAGGCTTAGCGTCCTCCATGTTACAGTGATGTAACAGTTGTTCAATCTTCTCTTCTTGTGTGAGACTAAACCCCTTCTGAGTTTTGGCAATTTGAACACCTAAATAAGTGTTAATACACCCTAAAGACTTCAACGTGAAAAGCCTTTGTAAAGCTTTAGCAAAAACCTCACTCATCTGCTTATTTGGACCAATATAAACAATATCATCGACATAAACAAGAATTATCTCATACCTATTACCGGATCTTTTAGTAAACACGCATTCATCTGTTTCGGACTTAATAAAGCCCATTGAATTTAGTTTGTCAGAAAGACATAAGTACCACATTAAACCAGACTGTTTCAGACCATAAAGACTTTTGTGTAGAAACCAGGTATCCCCTTCTTGCTGTCGGAAACCTGGAGGACCTTTGACGTAGATGTCCTCATCAAGATCAGCGTGAAGATAAGCCGTTTCAACGTCGAACTGGAAAACTTCCAGGCCAAGGATAGTTGCAGTGGCTAAAGCAATTTTCACACTTTCAGTCCGCACTGTGGGTGAGTATGTATTTGTATAGTCCTCAGGATAACGTTGAGCGAAACCCTGGGCTACGAGTCTGGCCTTGTACAACGACTCACCATTCGGCTTCTTTTTGATCCTGTAGACCCATCGAGTACCAATAACTTTCTTGTTTGCTGGAGGGCTTGCAGGCGTAAACACTTGGAGTTTCTTTAGACTGTCCATTTCAGCCTGCATTGCCTCAAACCATTTATCTTGTTCTGATTCAGGAAGATGTTTGATCTGTGTGAACTTCTCAGGTGGAAGTGTAACATTACAAATCAAAGGTACAGGTGTTTTTGTTACTTGCCACGAATACCGTTTTGGAGGGATTCCCTTTGTGGACCTCTTGGAACGTCTCGGGCCAACCGTCCATTCTTCTTCTGTGTCGTCCTCGTCTTCATCGTCGCCAGCAGCAACATCGGCGGCTTGCGAAGACGGAACAGTAGGTTGAGAAGAACTCGTGGAAGGAACAATATCCTGTGAATCTTGATCATCAGGTTGCGTGGCATCAGCAACATCATCTCTAGGAAAATAAACTCCAGGATCGTTAGAATGAATCCTGGACCAGTCAGCATCTTCCTCAAAAGTAGCAGATTGTGAAACCACAATAACATGATGAGAGTCAATGTATTTGCTCCATTTTGAATTATCATCAATGCCCATAAATCTCATCCTTTTTGCTGCAGGACCCCCTTTCTTTCTTTGGGCTAAAGGAATATTCACCATAGCATAGGAACCAAAAATATGGAGATGTGAGAGATCAGGCTTGTGTCCATACAACATGAAATAAGGGGTCTGATTTATCACACTACTCCAAGTACGGTTGATGATATGGTTAGCATATTTGATAGCTTCACCCCAGTATGGAAGACTGAGGTTAGCATCTTCAAGGAGGCAACGCATCATGGTTTGCAAAACCCCATTTCTGCGTTCTGCCACCCCATTTTCAGCTGGAGTATAAGGAGCGGATGTCTGATGTACTATCCCATTCTCACGCATCCAGTCCTGGAAACGCTGAGACATGAATTCAGCACCGCGATCACTCTGGATTCTGGCAATGTTGACCTCGAATTGGGTATAGACAAGACTAGCAAAGTCTTTAAAGATCTGAAAGGTCTCAGATTTTTCTTTCATAGGATATACATATCCATATCTAGAATAATTATCAACGATTGTCAAGAAATATCTTTTACCACCAAGTGTTGGTGCAAAAGGACCAACTATGTCAGTGTGTACCAAATCAAAAATGCGTGTTGACAGGCGTGTAGCGTGTTTTGGAATTGCTGCTGCTTTGGATTTGGCTTTCTTGCAGACAGCACAGTCCAAGAACACCTTACACCCCTTAAGATCCAAACCTCTTGCGAACTCTGGCATCTTCTTCAGAACACGGAAACTGGCATGACCCAATCTTCTGTGCCACTTATGGATACACCTGGAATGCAAAGGTTTACCTGTTAGTGAATTCTCAACATTAGCATTTTTATTAGGAACCCCAGGCTTGCTGTGAGCAACCTGTGTCTTTTTTGTATTTTTATCATTATTAGGAACCTTTGGAGTAGCAACAGGATCTCTCTCTGGGACGTCTCTCTCTGGGCCTGTGCTCTTTGGAACGTGTATACTTGCCTGCTCTTGCTGCTTAGGCTTTGGTTTTAAGTAATAAACACCACCAATCAACATGGTTTCAGCAACAATATCTCCGTCTTTGACTATATAACTTGCTTTTTCAAGATGGTGAACCTGAAAATGAGAAAACCTAGACAAATGACTCTGACTAAGCAAATTACTACTGGCAGACGGAACGTAGTAAACATTTGGAATGAGAGCATCAAGCTCTTCAATATAAACAGTTCCTTTTCCCATGACCTGAACAGGATGATTGGAAAAAGAGTAAAGTTCACGAAGTTCAGGTTCAGGCTCGTGCATCTCTGTGTAAAGCTCTTTTCTGTAGGTAACATGTAATGCTGCTCCACTGTCCAAAGTCCAAAGAAGTCGTCTGTCATACTCTGGTTGAGGCTGTGGATCGTTGGTCACAACCAATGTGACAAGTGGAGCTTGTGGATCACGCCTGGAACCACGACCACGACCTTGTCGTCCGCCTCTACCTCTGCCTCCTCTGGAATCTGTTCCTCTGGGCTGGTATGTGACGGGCGCTGGAACTCGTTGGGGACAATCCCGGGTGGCATGTCCCACACGATTGCAGATGTAGCATCTTCGCATTCTTGGAATGTAGGTCCTTCCACGGAAGGCACGCCTCGCTGAAGCTCTTGATGCAGGTGGTTCCCTTAAATGTGGCGCAGCTTGCATAAGTGCCTCTTCTTCGGCTAAAATTCTGCATACATGATCCACTGTGCGTTGAGCAATAGGCACTTGATTAATCTTGGAAATAGCATCTTTCCACTCATGATTCAAAGAATTGATGATAATGCTGATCATTTGAAAATCATCAATAGGATAGCCTTTTTCACCCAATTCTTTTCTAATACCTTTCATTTTAGTCAAATGTGCTCCAATATGTTCACCAGGTTTTAATCTGGAACCATGGAACTCAGACAAAAGCAAACATGTAGACTCAATTGATGTAGGCCGATAACATGTCTCTAACTGAGTCCAAATTTGTTGGGCAGTTGCATCTTGTAAAAACGTGAGCTGCAATTCAGTGTCCATTGACATCAATAATGTTGTGCATGCTCTATTATCCAAGTCCCATATGTCAGGAGACCATGGCTGGGCAGGAGGATTAAACACCATCATGTGAGTACCTTCTCTGCGTAACAAAAGTCCAACCTCACTGACCCATGCCCTGTAATTCTGTCCTGACTTCTTTAATTTTGAATCACCAGCCAGTGGTACAATGGAAGGTGTTTGATGAGGAATATGCAATTGAGGTACTGGCTGTGCAGGTTGTGCAATCCGACCATAACCTGCAGGGGGCACCAGTGGCGTCCGTGCCTGGACATGCGGCAGTTGCATTGAAGCTGCCGGTAGTCTTGGTGCTGGCTGTGACTGTCTTTGAGCTGCTATTCCACCCTGGCCAGCAGGAGACGCTGGCGCTGGGGCTGGTGCATTAGCATAATCTGCAGATGACACTGGCCTTCGCATATAAGAACCCGGTGGCAATTGCATGTGGGTTAAATATGGCTGTGCTCTGCCAGGTAGAGGGGCTTGCATAGAAGCAATATTAACAGGAGAAGCAATAGTAACAGGAATCCTAGCACCATCAGGGACTGGAGCCTCAGATAACGGCAGAAATCCTGTATCTCTGAGCAAAGACTCCTCCATAGACAATTGCGAGAGTGAGAGCTCCAATTTATGTCTTAATGCAGCTTCACCAGTAGATGGTGCTATAACATTTGCTTCAGGCATCATTGTGGCTCTGTATGGCCTTTGGGACAGCCCATGATCATGTGACATAGGAGCCTCCGGTTCCCAATCGTCTTGCATGACACTCAATGATGGGCGTGACTTTGGCTTTGGGGAAGAAGGAGGCAATATGGCTTCTCCTTGTGGGTGTGGCAATATGGCCGGTTCATGCTCATAATTCCTCTCATATTGCTGAACCATTGACACATATTCCTTTGCCTGCTGCAAACGCCTTTCAAAAACCCCAATTAGTTCACAGTAGCCTTGCATAGCCCTATCTCGCATAGTTTGCTTGAGGCTTGAAGGAGCAGAAGGAATTTTCTTCGGCTGAACTTTAGGTTTCACTCCAAGCCTTTGAAATTCATCTTGAGCCCCTGGAGTGTGAACATTTTCAAAAACAGCTGCCAGGGAGCTTGGAAAAGTAGAAAAAGGAGTGACTGACCTTGCATCGTAGACAGGAGCAGGTGCGTCTTCTCCAAGGCATGTGGCCGAAGCTATCGGAGTTCTTAAGGTCGAAGGGAGATGCCCAACAGAAAGACTCCTTTTCAGCCGTGGCTTCCTTCCTGACATGTTTCAGCAGTTAATCACCACTGCCTCACTAGCACTAACTAACTGATAACAGCCGCAGAAACATGCATCTCCAAAAACATAAATCAAACCATCCTCGATACCAAAATGTCAAGGTAAAAATCACCTTTGTAGAGGGCGACGGACCGTGCTTCAGAGAATGCATGATATGCTTGCAGGAAGGCAATAAAAACACGACGCATAATCTTACTAAATATCTTTTACTTACAAAAATATAAAAACTAAATATATATTATACAGAGCTAGCTCACTACATCCTAACGTAATAGTCAGTAACAGCAAAGAACTTTCTCTAGACATGCGCAATAAACGGACTGAAACCATAACATAGCTAGTCATATGGGATTCACTATGGTTACCAGATAAGTTATCACAACAGGTGCAGAGAGCAGGGGAAAATGTACAGTTAGAAATGAACTTTCTGACGAACAAAAAAAAACGTGCAGTGACAATCTGGCTGGGCTTGCAAAACTGGGACTAAGATTCTCTCTATATAGTACATCATTTGTAGGTTTATAAACTACTTGCATGTTTATAATGTGCAATATTCCTGGTGCTTATTCAGAGGTGGACCCTAATCTGTCAATACATGCTACAGAACAGTGTTTCTTAAATGTTTGACCCAATTATCCAATTACCCCTTCCCCCAGACATACAGAAAACAACACAACAACAGGAATCTGTTGTTTTATATCAGCATCTCAGCAGTGGCAGTCCCAAAAGGATCCTTGATTTGCAAACAAGCAATTACAAATTATATTATTCCCAAATTATATTATTCCCCATCATTATGCTCAATCCTCTATAGAGTATAGGAATCCACATTGCAGCCTCCCATACAAATGTATATCTAATCTCTGCCTAAATGCATACAGTGAAGGAAATAGAACAGCACTTGGGATAATTGGCTTCATTGTTAAACTGTTTTTAATGTTAAGAACATTTCCTAACATTGAACTACCTTAATACTAACTGAAACTGTTATTCCATGGGTCCCAACACCCCATGACAAGTGGCAAGCACGCACATGAAGCTTCATTTGCTCATGGTGGGATCTATGTTGCACATGTGAAACTATTCTCTCCTGCTGCCACCAGTTTCTGGAGTGAGAAAGGCTGGGGACCACTGCCTTATTCCATGACCTGGAAGAGGTTAATAGAAACTGAGTTTCAGCCTTTCATAATTGCACCTAAATATTTGAAGAATGCTATCATATCTCCCTTTGTTTTTGTTTTCCTCAAGACAAACATATACAACTCTTTCAGTCTCTCATCATAGATCTTAGTTGCTTCTGTCCTACATATTTAAGAAAAGCCCATACTGAAATACTTTGGCAACTTGAATAATTCAGTTTCAACTACAACATGTATTCTCTTATTTCCCTATCGTGCTCTCCCAATTACAGCATTAGCTTCTATTTCACTAAATATCTTCACTGACTTTCTCTAAAAATATTCTTTTTTTTGTTTTATTCACTGTATTTAAACAATTTATTTAGCTACCCCTACACTGTGGTTTCTGGAACTGGACACAATACTCAGACAGGAGCCACTCATATGAGATACATACCAAGAGAAAAATTACAAGGGAAAACACACACTGACCATAGAATATGCTTATTGCATGTAAACTGACAAACATGAAGAGGCGAAATTAAGTTTCATAAATCCTAATAGCCTAATTGAACTAGTGTTCCATAAGCTAAATATTTATGGAAACTTCCTAACATTTTCTCCAATGGTCTGAATTGCAGTTCATTTGCACTCTTAATGCCAACATGTATCAGCCATTGTCAGAATCCATTTATATCACATTCATAAATGTATGTTTAAAACATTATCCCCCCCATGGATTCTGACATCTCCCGAGGAAGGAGGAGCACATGTGGATTCAGCCTGCCTTAGGTTATTTCAAAGACCAAGGGAAACCTTTTGAACTGGGGGAACAAAGGGGAGGGTTAGGGAAGAAGGCATCTGGCCTGTTTCTCCATTTAATTCTGTAGAGGAAGAAGGCAATAACCATAAAGATTCAAAGTTCCTTTTTCCCCACGAAAGGGATGACATGAAGTAAAATGATGGGGGCTGACCAAATGGGGTTGAGGGAAGGGGGGTTGAACCCGGAACCCTTTATAAAGTTTCAATTTGTAAAACAATACTAAGTCCTGTCTTGTATTTCCACAACCAAGTATGTCCTAGTAAAAATTCCTTTTGGACTAGAACTGACTCCAAGAGTTTTTGTTTTCCTAAGACGTGGATTGGGGTGGGTCCTGACAGCCATGTTGTTAAACAAAACAGAATTACATTTTTTTTTATCTAGGAGAGTCAGGATGAACACTTTGCTTGAAAGCTGGAACAAATTATTTGATTGCTGAAGGTGAACTTTATTAACTGAAAAGTTGCTCCACTGTTTCAGCAACCTGAGGATCAATGAAGGTGCTACAGTTTGATCAGCAGAAAGCTAGAAGCATGCAAAGCCACGTCTGTTTTTGTTTCAAACATGGCACTTCAAAATACTGCTAATGAATATTAGTTGCTTGGCATCAGATTTATGCACACATTTTGCTTTCCACAGTTACCACTTCATCTAAAAAGATAATATCCATTGATAAGCTTTGATTCCCTAAGTGGCTCTTCAAAGTCCAAAATGTGTCCTGGGCTTTGTTTGTGTTGGTTGGCTGTTCTGGGTTACTTTTTGCATGGCCTTGTGCTTTTAACCTGAGCCAAGTGACATTATATATGTTTATGTATCCATATTATTAGTGCTTATTTGTGGAAAAAATATTAAAAGATTGTTGTATAAATAATCAACAGTAGGTTAAGAGCACTTAACATTCTGTAACAGACATTCTGGACACTGTAGTGCAATGCTTAGCTAATCTTTAGAAAGTTTTTATAAGGAAAGTTAGATGAGATATTTATTTCCTCTTATGTATGTTCTATTTTTTCACTCAATTGCCCAAAGCCAGAATGTGTGATCCAGAGAGCATGCAACTAAAACTCTATTTTATTATGTATCATCATTTCTTTTGTTATTCTTGTTGTTATCATTGCTGTTATTTATATACCACCAACTCACAGAAAATCTAGGTAGTTTTCAGTTTTTTCTAAATATTCAAAGAAAACAGTAAAAAATGAAGACAAAATTGACAAACTGGAGGGAACAAAAACAACAACAACAATATACATGTTTAATAGACAGCAAGTTTTGGAACATTATATACAGTATAAATATAAAAATTAGGATCAGTAGTGGCCAAATCACTGTGTAGTGTCAAATGAAGTCCATGAACAATGAACATGTCAAGGAATCACAAACTCTAGTAACACTGCTAAGCTGATTCATGTAGCCAGTATAGCAAAGAGGGAAAATAAGCATTGTCACAGAGAAAAATCTATTTATGTGGTCACTAAGAGTCAACAGTGACACAATGGCACATAATTAATCAAACTAAGCATTGAGGAGATCCAGATGACCTTGAACCAAACATTCCCACTGAGTTTCATTACAGTGTGTGATGAGAATGAAGAATAAAAATCTTTCACAGTGCCTTAATTCATTGAAGGAAGTGTAGGTTATTTTTTAAAAATAGTATTTCCTACCATCAATTCATCTTGCGAATCCTTCTCAGGACTTTAGAGTGCCATTAAAAAGAAGGGCAGAGTCAGTTCTATCATTTATCATTACTTTTAACTTAGGGAAGCCAGTATTTGGATGTACTAGATTGACTAGATTCATCCTGGGGAAACACTTTGGTAAAAATCTTTGCACTTCTCAACAGTAGAACTGGATATTTATGTGATAAAAATATGATGTGTATTACTTTGTTATAAATGGCGGATTCACAGCCAGGGTCTAAAAATACATTTATTGTACCAAGTAAAAGAAATTGGGAAGTGTCCAATGAAGAAGTTGAGCATTTCTCCTGAATTCATCGACCTTAAGTATAAATAGCTTTAGAATAGCCAGAGCACCTACAATTGAACTATATGGCCATTGTGGTAAGAAGATGGAATTTACACTATACATATAGGAGTAGAGGAAAAGACACGCAGAACCAGATTGCATATAAGTACAAACTTTTTATCCACATTGACAGCTCAATATTATAAAACATGCAGCATTATATGCGCATTCAGCCCTCTAACTGCAACTAGAATTTGTGACAAGAGGTTAAAAAGAGAAAGAAAAGAATCCAGAATTAAAAAGACTTTGGGGTGGATAGACCTGGAATATTCCACAGCAACCAATTTTGGTCACCATATTACAAAAAAGATGTTGAGACTTTGGAAAAAAAATCAGAGAAGAGCAATTAAGATGATTAAAGGCCTGGAGACTAAAACATATGAAGAATGGCTACAGGACTTGGGTTTGGCTAGTATAAAGAAAAGAAGAAATAGGGGTGACATGATAGCAGTATTCCAGTATTTGTTTCATCCTGAAGTGTACTATCACAATTTAAGAGGTACCTTGATTAGAATGGCTTGACCAGTACTGATCTCTGGCACATGGCAGGAACTAGAATTTATAAACTGATGGTGGTAAATTGTGCTTCACAGTATTTCACCTATTTATTTTCATCCTAGTGCCTCCTTGTATTGTTTAAGTGATATATGGAGATAAATGAGAACCAGTTTGGTCTAGTGTTTAAGGCACCAGGCTAGAACATGGGAGATCATGAGTTCTAGTCCCACCTTACACATGAAAGCTGGCTGGGCTAGTCATACTTTGGGCTAGTCATACTTTCTTGTCTTGACCCCATCAGATCCTGGTTCAGAGGAGAAGGAGGATTTGGAACTAGGACCATCTGATGGAAATGGCATTTCTGCCTTAGAATACTTGAAGAGGCCAGGGGCTGAGGATGATGCTGTCCCAGGTCCTCAGGCACTGGAGGAGGTGGTCAGCCAGAAGGAGAGCTGCCTGCCTCATAGACACAGGGAAAGATCAGCTGCACACAGGCAGAGGTGCTGATAGGCAGCTAATCCCTTTTGATAAAGAACAGCTGCCTCCCTCCCTCAATTCAAGAGCATGGAGAGTAGAGCAGAGGCAAACTCTAAGGAGGGCTGTGGGGCTACTACAGAGAAGGTCGCCCCACCCCTCCTCACAAGGAACACATGGTGTGGATTAACTTAGGGCAAAGCCAAGGGGAGTTTGTCAGGAACTGGCTGTTTTGTTCTCTATTATTTTAGAAATAAAGCAGGGGGAGTGGATACTGTTTTATCTCATTGGCCTAATTTTTATAATAGTGCTAGTGTTCCTTCAATAAAATATACTGATGGATTTTCTTCCTACCTTTCCCAATATGGTATTATCTTTTATAATCTTAAAGACCAAGAGCATTTTTATCCAATCCTTGTGACCACAAATAAGAAATGGGTACAGACTGTTTTATTATTGTAAGCAAAGTTATATTAGATTTCTTGTATGCTTGCATGCCTTATAGAACATGTTTTAGTCATTGAGCATTAAATATATACTATGTATAAAAGATCACATAAGTATGGAACAAGAAGGAAGGAAGGAAGGAAGGAAGGAAGGAAGGAAGGAAGGAAGGAAGGAAGGAAGGAAGGAAGGAAGGAAGGAAGGAATTTTACATTCTCTGTTTTCTGATAATTTTTACAGCAACTCTAAACTGCATTAATAAGTTTCAGTTCATTGTCAAGTTTCTGCACAACATCAGTCAAATAAATGTCAAATGTTTACCATGGCAGCTGAATCCCTGAAACCATCCTCATTGGAAGGAAACTCGTCAGATTAAATTGCCACCTCTTGCCAAGTGAAGATATACAGTCTGATGTCTCCCTGCCAGTGATGACACGAACAGTTGCTTCTGTTTGGACAGATTATGAATTTTTTAGTGTATCCCACTCTTACAAACAGCAGCAATACAGAATTTAGGGTAAGAAAGGAAACATAATTTATTGACCAGTTGAGGTATCTGGCTCTTGCCTCCTCTCATTTATTTTCCATT
Organism: Vipera berus; assembly: GCF_964194415.1. Classification (NCBI taxonomy): domain Eukaryota; kingdom Metazoa; phylum Chordata; class Lepidosauria; order Squamata; family Viperidae; genus Vipera; species Vipera berus. Next base: position 24,303 of record NW_027673631.1, read on the forward strand.
CTGTTGCATTTCGGAGCACTGGAACCATTTACTTATATTAGTTTTATTGGCTGGGGAATAGATCACAAAATATTGTCAACATTGTTGTTTTGTGTTAGGTTCTTTTCACATGCAAGACATTGCAGATTGCTTTACATAGCAATCAGTTTAACAGTTCTATTAACCAATAACCAACAAATCTACTACATCTACGTTCTCAGTAGCTTCTTCTGTTCATCTAAGAATGGAATCATTTGCATTCATTGGTCTCTATCTTTACCACTTTCATGGGAAAAACTTTTATTACCTCTGATTTACCTCTAATTTTCCAGAGATAGATCAGAAGCTCTAATACTAATTATATTACATCATCAACTGAACTACTTGGATGATGCCTAATGATGTTATATCCTCAGTTGCATATATTTATGGCCATATACTGAATCTACAAATAGAGATCACTCTTCTCCATCCATAATGCTTGTGAGACATATAGATTTCAATTTTCACACTAATATTTTTACTGACTCACAATGTCCTTTTCTCAAACTAATGTTTTCTGACCTGCACCACTTCCACAGCTACAGGCCATTTCCCCAAATTCTTAGCATGACTATGCTGGTTGTTAAATGTAGGTGATAAGACATGCCTATTTGGGGGGAAACAATGGCCAAATCAACATCTTTTAATCCTATAGCACTGAAGGATGCTGTCAAGTATATTTTGTTACCAAGCTACTTATGTATTACAGATAGTTTCAGTTATAAAGATATTATAAGAATATGGTACCATTCTCCTCTATGCATGTTTGGTCTATATACAGTTTGCATACCAGATAGGGAACATATATTAATACAGACAATAAATAATGAAAACAAAACTGAAAATCATTATGGTTCTAATTGTGCTAATTTGGCAAATAGAAATTCTGGGCAAGGAAGATTTCAACTAAATCAGAAGCCAAGAGGTATATTCGAGACACACAGCATTCCTGTAATTAAATTAATTAAATTATTATTATTAATTTGTGGGTAGAAAGTACAAAATCAAGTTACAAATGTAATCTAAACTTGACATTGGATGAAACAGTTTAGCAAGTAAAATATTTAATAAATAGACTTAAACGATCCGAGGCAAGTATGGCAGGGACTGCAGCACTTAACCAACTATAAGGGCAGCACGAGGAGCATGGCAAACACCGATGCCTCGTTGGCTGAGGAGCTGAATATCTTCTTCGCCCGCTACGAGGTTAAAAGACCAGACCCCGTAGCCTCTGCTGGCCGGCCTTCTGACTCTCAGCCACTCACCCTGTGTGAACACCAAGTGAGAGCTGTATTGAAGGCTGTGAATCCCAGCAAAGCTGCAGGCCCAGATGGGGTGCTGGGGATAGTGGTCAGGAATTGTGCCGATCAATTAGCAGGGGTCCTGACAAGGATTTTTAACATCTCCTTGCAAACGGCATGTGTACCATCATGCTTGAAGGCAGCTACCATTGTCCCAGTCCCCAAGAAAACTGCATTTGAGTGCCTGAATGACTACAGACCTATTGCATTAACGTCTGTAGTCATGAAATGCTTCGAAAGATTGGTTCTCCAACATCTTAGGACATGCCTCTCACTGGACTTTGATAAACATCAATTTGCCTACAGGGGAAATAGGTCGACAGACGATGCCATAGCTACTGCTTTACACTCTGTAGCAAGTCATCTCGAGAAACCTGGAAGTTACGTCAGGATGCTTTTTGTTGACTACAGCTCGGCTTTCAACACCATTTTGCCGAGCATTCTCATCGAGAAGCTGACTGACTTGAAATTCTCCCCCGCTATCTGTGATTGGATTCAAGACTTTCTTAGGGATCGGGTACAAACAGTGAGGGTCGGGTCTGCTTTGTCCACCCCCCTGAAGCTTTGCACTGGCACGCCACAGAGCTGTATGCTTAGCCCCTACCTGTACTCTTTATACACTTATGATTGTGTATCATCTGACCCATCCACTGCGATAATCAAGTTCGCAGATGATACAACTGTGGTGGGTCTTATTACAGGTGGGGATGAGACAGCATATAGGGCGGAGGTACAAAAACTATCCATATGGTGTAGTAACAACAATTTGCACCTAAACATCAGCAAGACGAAAGAGATGGTGTTAGACTTCTGGAGAAAAAAGGAGGAACCTGCCCCACTTTACATCGGGGAGGACTGTGTAGAGAGAGTTTCCTCCTTTAAATTTCTGGGAGTCTACCTCTGTGAAGATCTGACCTGGAAAGTTAACACAACCCAGGTGGTTAGAAAGGCCCAACAGAGGCTTCACTTTCTTAGGATCTTGCGGAAGAACAGGGTAGAACAACAGCTAATGACCCTCTTTTACCGGTCTACCATAGAGAGCATCCTCTCGTATGGTATTGTGGTTTGGTATGCTGGTCTGACAGCCGCGGACAGGAAAGTATTACAGAGGGTAGTGAGCACAGCACAAGACATTGTGGGCTGTTCCCTGACACCACTGGATGACATCGCCAGGGCTCGTTGCCTTGGAAGAGTGAGGAAGATTCTCAGGGATGACTCACACCCTGGACGGTATCTCTTTACTCTACTACCATCCGGTAGGTGATACAGGAATATAGAAAGCTGTACCAACAGGCTGAAAAATAGCTTTTATCCGTGGGCTGTTAGGCTTTTAAATGGGACATAATCTTATGCAGAATTGACTTGGGAGACTGGTGTGTGGTGTAGTTGGTTCACATGGTGTGGTAGGATGGAGGGTTTGTTGTCACTGTGTGTTGGGGGGAGAGAGCACGGGGGGAGGCTCAGTTAATCTCAATGTACACATGTTGTACTTTGACAATAAAGGTTTATTTATTTATTATTTAAAACCCCAGCATTGATTTCTTATTAAAACCCTTGATTTTATTGCCCTATTAAAAATATGGAAACTGCTATTTTAATCTTTGGATTTTCATCTGCAAATAAAATTTTCAGATTCATCTCTTCCTAGTTTAGATTTTAAAATAACTTCCTGCTGAAACATTTCTAAAATTCACAATACACTAAAATGTACATTAAAATGTATTTCAGTATCAGTACCATTACAGGGGACAAATCTATGAGTGATGGGAATTTTTAAAAATCTACCATAAAGCATATTTGATGGCAACACATTTAATCTGGCTTTTCAAAAGGCTATTCTGTATTTACTAAAATATAAATTATTCAAATATTTAGGAGTTGAAAAATATATCTATCTACAGTATCTATGTGCTACACTCAATTTGCCAGCAAATTTGGGAAACTCAACAGTGGCCACAGGATTGGAAAAGATCAGTTTACATTCTAATTCCAAAGAAAGGCAGTGCCAAAGTATGTTCAAACTATCACACCATTGCACTCATTTCACATGCTAGTAAAGTTATGCTTAAAATCCTACAAGCTAGACTCCAGCAGTATGTGGATCGAGAATTACCAGAAGTACAGGCAGGATTTCGAAGAGGCAGAGGAACTAGAGATCAAATTGCCAACATACGCTGGATCATGGAGAAAGCTAGGGAGTTTGAGCAAAACATCTACTTCTGCTTCATTGACAATGCTAAAGCCTTTGATTGTGTGGATCACAACAAACTGTGGCAAGTTCTTAAAGAGATGGGAGTACTAGATCATCTTATTTGTCTCTTGAGAAACCTATATGTGGGCCAAAAAGCAACAGTGAGAACTGGACACGGAACCACTGATTGGTTCAAAATTGGGAAAGGAGTCCGGCAAGGCTGTATACTGTCGCACTGCCTATTTAACTTATATGCAGAGCACATCATGAGAAAGGCAGGGCTAGATGAATCAAAAGTTGGAATTAAGATTGCCAGAAGAAATATCAACAACCTAAGATATGCAGATGATACCACTCTAATGGCAGAAAATGAAGAAGAACTAAAGAGCCTCTTGTTGCAGGTGAAGAAGGAGAGTGCAAATGTTGGGTTGAAACTTAACATTAAGAAAAACAAGTTCATGGCATCCGGCCCTCTCAATTCCTGGCAAATAGATGGGGAAGAAATGGACATAGTGACAGATTTTATTTTCCTAGGCCCCAATATCACTGCAGATGGGGACTGTAGCCAAGAAATTTAAAGACGCTTGTTCCTGGGGAGGAAAGCAATGGCAAATCTAGACAGCACACTAAAAAGCAGAGACATCACTCTGTCAACAAAAGTGCATATAGTCAAAGCTATGGTCTTCCCAGTTGCAATGTATGGCAGTGAAAGTTGGATCATAAGAAAGGCTAAGCACCAAAGAATTGAGGCCTTTGAACTATAGTGCTGGAGAAGACTCCTGCAAGTCCCTTGGACTGCAAGGCGATCAAACCGGTCAGTCCTAGAGGAGATCAACCCTGACTGCTCTTTAGAAGGCCAGATCCTGAAGTTGAAACTCAAATAATTTGGCCACCTAATGAGAAGGAAGGACTCACTGGAGAAGAGCCTAATGCTGGGAAAGGTTGAGGGCAATAGAAGAAGGGGACGACAGAGAATGAGGTGGCTGGATGGAGTCACTGAAGCAGTAGGTGTGAGCTTAAATGGACTCCAGAAGATGGTAGAGGACAGGAAGGCCTGGAGGAACATTGTCCATGGGGTCGCGATGGGTCGAACATGACTTCGCAGCTAACAACAGCAACAATATCTATCTATCTATCTATCTATCTATCTATCTATCTATCTATCTATCTATCTATCTATCTATCTATCATCTATCTCATAGCAATACTTAATTAGTGCAAAGTAGGTGTTTAAGGGCCAATCTAGTATCAGCATCATCCACATATAAAAAATCACACTTATTCCTTTTAGCTAATTATGGACAATAAACCTCATCCCAAAGTAATGTGGTTTCAAGATTATTGAGATAGATGCTAAATAATGTAGGGATTAGGATGCAACTTGTTCTTTTTTATTATAATGTCATATTTAAATGAACCTTTTCTGATGCATCTAATTGGGAATAGTAATCTTGATTTCATTCTTTTATTAGATATGTAAGATGTCTTTCAGAGGCCAAATTTGTTTGGTTCTGTTAACAAAGTCAAAGGCAGCTTAAAAATTGATGAAAGCAGCAAAAAGTTTGCCATTCAGGAAAACAGAATATTTTCTTGCTAGACAGGTTATTACAAATCATTGCTTAATTGCTGACATGCCTTTTCTAAAATCAAGGTAAATATTCATTTAAATGGATAATTTAGATAAAGCAAGGTAATTATCTATTTAAATATCTTGCTACATTTGCTCAGAAGTGATAGTAAATTGATTGGTCTATAATTGGCAGTATTTTTTTAAAAAAAAATCCCCTTTCTTATATAGGTGGTCTATTGTAGCCCCACTTCAGCTGAAAAGGGGTTAAACTAGACCTCTTTACCACAGTGAATAGAACCACTAACAAAGTGGTTAATCTAGATTTGTTTAAGCAGTTCAATGGGTATATTGTTTTTGGCCAGGAGTCATGTCAGGTTTTTGATATAAGGTCAGCAATCTCTTCCTTCAACAATAATTTCCACTCTGGAAAGGTAAGTAACTTTAATGTTATTTGCTATATTTGCAACAAGCAAATATTTAAAATATATATTTAAAATATGAAATATGTTTTTTATATTTAAATATTTCCCCAGGTCTTAGATGTATATAGCATTCTGGGACTGAGTGAGTAGTGAAAGCTCTGGAAATTAATTTTCCAAAGGTTTTCGAGTCTTTATACAAAGAAGCCTTGTTAACATTAATAATATCCAAGAATATCTCTCTGCTTTCAGTTTCTTCTGCCATATTAGTATCTTATAATTCCTCAACTATATCTTAAAGGAGAGAATTATGATTTTAAAAATGATAAAACTGAATTGGATATGGTAGTGTATGCAAATAAATGCACCAATGTTGATGTGTGCAAACATACTGAAGATGAACAAGTTACAAACTGCAGGATAATAATAATAATAATAATAATAATAATAATAATAATAATAATAATAATAATAATAATAATAATAATAATAATAATAATAATAATAATAATAATAATAATAATAATAATAATAATAATAATTTTATTTGTATACCGCCCTTCTCCCGAAGGACTCAGGGCGGTGAACAGGGCAATAAAACCCAAACCCATCACCCATCAGGCCAGGCCGGCTTGTTCGAACAGGTAGGTCTTTAGATCGCGCCGGAAGGAGCGAAGGTCGGGCGCCATCCGGAGCTCAACCGGAAGATGGTTCCATAAATCCGGCACGATCCAATCTGGGTCAGTCACCAAGACCAAAGGTTTAGTCTTCTGAATTTTCAGTCTCGTACTGGAGCCCATCCTCAAGGAATTTCTCTCTCACCAGAATGTGAAACTTACAGACTGTATGATAAGATGGGCAAAATGTTTTGGATATAATATACAGTTGGACTATTAGAAGAATATGTGGAAGAAAGGGTTGTAATAAATTTGCTTTGAATTACAAAGTTAAAGAGAGATTTTCAAAAATGATGTATCATTGGTTTATGACATCAGATAAATTGTCAAAAATGTATAATGGAATTTCAAATATCTGTTGGAATTGTAATTAAACTGAGGACACATTCTGTCATCTTTAATGGACATGTGAGAAAGCTAGAAACTAATGGTATCAAATGTGTATCTTTATTTAGAAGATTTTAAAGGTAAATGTACAATGGAAACCAGAGATTTTTCTTTGGGAGTTAATGAATAACCAGATAGAAAGATCCTATGGAACCTTGTTATAAATGATAATAAAAATGAGATTTGTATATGCACAAAGATGGAGACATTTACAACTACCTGCATGGGTAGGAATGATTTTTTTAAATTTTTAATGTTTTTACGTTTTAAGCTGCTCAGACTTCTTGGATACAAGATGGAGTTGTGGGAGATTGTGAAACTGACAATTTTAATTGAAGAAAAAGACTTTGACTAACTTTATCTCCACTTGGAAAGGAATTTTGGACTTTTTTCATGAAACTGAGAGAAATGAAATTTTAATTTGCAAATTTGATGGTTAGAACATATAGAATTTTAGAAATAGTATAAGGTAAAGGTAAAGGTTCCCCTGCACATGCGTGCTAGTCATTTCCAACTCTAGGGGCCGGTGCTCATCTCTGTTTCAAAGCCAAAAAGCCAGCGCTTGTCCGAGGACATCTCCATGGTCATGTGGCCGGCATGACTAGACACCAAAGGCGCACGGAACGCTGTTACCTTCCCACCATAGTGGTCCCTATTTTTCTACTTGCATTTTTACGTGCTTTCGAACGCGAGGGCTCAGTGGGTTAGGATGCTGAGCTTGTCGATCAGAAGGTCGGCAGTTTGGCGGGTCGAATCCCGAGTGCCGCGTAACAGAGTGAGCGCCTTTACTCATCCCAGCTTGTGCCGACCTAGAAATAGTATAGACTATTGTTAATTTTAGAGTTGAGGTTGATGTATTTTTTTATCTATATTTGTACCAAAGACAGTCTGAAATCATTATTTTTCTTCCTTCTTTACTTTTTCTTTTCTTTTTACACTTTTATCTTACTTTCTATCTGATATTTTTCTTTCTTTACAAATTTTTTCTTCCTGCCTCTTTATTTTTTATCTATGGTTTTTGTTTTTTTTAAATCAATAAACTTAAAAAACAAAGGAGGCTGTAGTTTTTGACAGGCTGAATAAAATCAGGAAGAAACAGAGTTGTTAGTATAGAGAGTATCAGATTTCATTTGAAAAAAAAAAAGAAATAAACCCAATTCAGGTAAAAATCATGTTACTCAAGTAACAGTTCATACTTTTTCTCTTGAAACAATATCTGCAAAAATATTTTTTATATCATTTCTCAAGGATAAAGTTTCATTTTTATCACCTTTTTTGAAAAAAAGAATGTGATTTAAAAAGCTTATAAGTTAATGTTACCTTATTAAAAGCTGATGTACAAAGAATTACCATAAATATGAACAGATACACCATATGCTGTTGCTTCTGCTGTTGTATATGAACAAAGAAATTGTTCCTGCAGGACTTGTAAATTAATATGCATTAAAATGTTTGCAGCCTATATGATATTTCAGTAAGTAGCATAACAAGACAGTTCTCTGGTTATTGCTTTTTTTAATCACATGTCAGGTCTCACTTGTAGTGTGAATGAACTATGGTTACAACAAATACTCATATTTGTGACTATATATCAAGGACTTTAAAACTCTCTTATTCTATGAAGTTGAGAGGTAGCAAAAACTTTAGACAGCAAAATATGTTACAAAAATCAAATCAGTGTTTACGTTCTTCAGAGTAATGAATCACACTTCCATTATTAGCAATAGAAAATGTATTTTTCCCCCAAACATATCTCAGGCTGTCAGAGTGCCCTCCAAAATCATACAGAGGTTGTTACCTTTCATCTATGTTTGATTTATAAAGTTTTTCACTTACTGATCAAAATAAATTGGTTAGATTCTGACAACAGGATAGCATAGGAAATGTCCATGTAGTCTGTAATTCATGACTTGCATTTGTTTCAATAATTGCACTGCTTCAGGATAAAATGCTACAAGTAGAAGCGAAAGACCTAAAAGATTTAATCAAGTACAGTTGTGTTAATCAATTTATTTAACTAAGAGAGAAGAAATTTCATGGCTGTAACTATAGTGGAAGTATTTGCAAGTGAATTTTCTTCAGTTCCATTGGAACATTTTAGGAAGTAAACGAGTGCATCGGTAAGATCAGGACAAGCATTTTTATTTATTATTGTTGTTGTTGTTGTTGTTGTGATGATTAGAATAACTTAAATGTAGCTATCAGTCTAGACTTCCTACATAGACAATAGAGAAAATTGTTACAAATTATAATGATCAAATAAAATTGCTTAAGGTAAAACGGATACCTCAATCTCTTGTACTTTGGCCAAAGATGCTGCAGCTTTGTTCTACTCAACATGCAACTGTCATATACTTTGCAAATATTTTGTTCTCAGGAAGTTTGCCACATGAATAGTTACAGTTGTAGAGATTTATACAAATGAAGAATCAGTAGATAAAAATGGGGAGATATATTGATTGATGCTCCGTTACTATGATGTCTAGTTAATGAAATGGTTGGTAAAAAAGCCAAAGTTCTTGAGGACACAGGCAACATCCTGCTGAATCCAGGATGGAAATTTGTCTTTCAATGATTCCTTCCTTCCTTCCTTCCTTCCTTCCTTCCTTCCTTCCTTCCTTCCTTCCTTCCTTCCTTCCTTCCTTCCTTCCTTTCCTGTCAGTGCACAATGGATGGACATTTCATGGAAGCCCCTAGTGGCTCTCTTTGGTTTCCTAATCAGTCTCTCCTAATACAGATTCCAATTATAGGTCCTAATCTATATTTCAGGTTACAGTTAGTATAAGTGAAGTTAGAGACAATGATTGTGGTTTTGAGTTGGGATGGAATGCTATAAGTCTACCACTTATATCTCACCAAGTGTGTGATCCTTTCAAACAATCATTGCTGCTTCAAAGACATGTTTTCCAAAGGGGATTGCTCCCAATTCCCTCAATGACCTATTTATTAATTAATTTATTCATTACTTCAACTTCTGTACCATTTAAGTCAAATAACTCTATTAATAATTTCAAATTTATCTCATCCTGTACATTTGTGCTTCTGTTTTAAATACCATACTAAGATTTCCTTTCATACTTCTCTTTACTACTTAACTTACAACAGTTCATTTAGTGATTGTTCAAAGTTACAACGGCACTGAAAAAAGTGAGTTATGACCATTTTTCACACTTATGACCATTGCCGCATACCTGTGGTCACATGATCAAAATTCAGACATTTGGCAACTGATTCTTATTTATGACAGTTTCACTATCCCAGGGTCACATGATCCCCTTCTGCGACCTTTTGACAAGCAAAGTCAAACAGGAAAACTGATTCACTGAAAAATCATGTTACTAATTTAACAACTGCAGTGATGCACTGAACAAGTGTGGCAAGAAAAGTCATAAAATGGGGCAAAATTCACTTAACAAATTCCTCACTTAGCAACATAAATTTTGGGCTCAGTTGTGGTGGTAAGTTGAGGATTACCTGCATTACGGAGTGTAACTACATTGGGTACCTAAGAAAGCAAATTGTGGATATTCTAAATAAATAATTGATTATGAAGAATTACCTATACTTTTGTAATATTTCAGACTGTTACCAGAAACATCCACATAAAAGCTGTTACGTCTATTTTCTAATATTTTTATATGCTTACAGTGAGAGCCAGTTTTAATATATAAGTAGTGGTTAAGGCAGCAGACTAGAAGCTGAGCAACTGTGAGTTCCATTCATGCCTTAGACACAAAGCTAACTGGTGACATTGGACTAGTCATTCTCTCTCAGCCATAGGAAGAAGGAAGTGGCACACCACAAACCAAGAAAATTGACAGGACTTGTCCAGGCAGTTTCTAAGAATCAGATACAATTAAACATGAAAAAGAAGACTTACAGCAAAAAAATCACAGGCTTTAACATTACCAAAAAACCCCCCAAAACCTGTGTACATTCAGATAAAGGGATAGCATGACCACCAACTGTGAAAATGGGTTGTTGTTTTTTAAATTAGAAATATGAAATTTCTTGATAATGAACTAAACTATTTCATTAGTTCTTCAAATATAATCCTCAAAATGCAGATATGATATGGGGTTTGTTTTGATCATTAAAAAATTATGGATCTGAAATTTCATTTATGTATTAGTAACTTGAATTTCTTTCATATAATGTATGCATTTTTACAAATGTGCACATTTTAAAATGTAAAAAAATGTTTTATTTTTCCCCCTCTCTTTTTTCTTGAAAATATCCTTTTCAGTATTTAATGCCTATGAAACGATTAAGCATATGTATCATAATAACCAGAATGGAAGATTTTGCTTAGTAGCTTTATTAATATAGCATTATATTCCTGTCTGAAAAGAGATATGAACAAGGACTTCATTCAAACAAATGTGTTATCTAATCCAACTTACCCAAATCCTATAATACTGTATATTATTTCAACAAGATAGGTTTCTTAGTATTTGTGTGTTTTTTCATAAATGTCTGTGTGCATTAACAAGCATTCACTTTATTCAGACTTCCATTATACACATTAATTGGAAAGCAGCCAGGAGCAGCTTTTTAAGCAAACATACTACAGTCTTAAAAAAGCATAACTGCTTTTACAGCTGGAATTTATGTGCTCCATACACATAAATTTTATGCACAGACCTACTGAATGATCATAAGTGAAACACAGGCTATAGAGGTGGCATTAGGGTTTTCCTTTAAGGATTAATCCAATCTTTTCTAGAAGCCATGGCAGAAAGGTTTTTACTGCAATAAAAATAACAAAAACACTTATCTTGATTTCAAGTGACTTTTCATGCCTTCCTCACTTTTGTGTCCTCCCTGAAGTAATAATTAAGTACAAAATAACTGAAGTAAAACGGTGTATCTTAGTTTGTTGCTTTTCATTTTTCAGGTGACAAACTGGGGTAGCAATTAAACTAACTTTCCTAGACAATAGAAAGAAAGGGATGACACTTACCATACTAGGAACATTTTCTTGATATTCCTAGAGCTTTAGAAATTGCATTGCACATATCCATATATAGACCATAAGATGATTTTCAGAAACCTGCAATGATGTGGCTTAGGACATCTTTACTGACCCTCACAGTAATAAGGAAGAAATAGTTCTCTGCTGTTTTAACGCTTCAAATTTTTCCCAGGCTCCTGACATCTCCTCTCCAGTAGACTTTACATCCTCATCAACCCTTCCACATTGCTGTCATTGTTCTTTGCCTTTTGCTTGAGAAAAGCCTCTTCAACACAGCCACCCAGCTGCCCCATTGCACAAAAAGTTTAATCCTAGCTTCTATTTTGTTCTCCAACTATTCTCACTGGTACATCCCTCCCCAACCAGGTGATTTAAAAAGAAAATCCCAGGATGAGGGGGGGGGGGAAAGGAGTAAGGACATTTTCTTAAATAAGTACCGTAATGCTTTTCAAGAAAACAGTTCATTCGCTACTCCTGAAATGGACATTGTCAATACTAGCAATAGCACTTAGCACTTATACACCACTTCACCATGCTTTACAGCACTCTCTAAGCAGTTTACAGAGTCAGCATATTGCCCCCAACAATCTGGGTCCTCATTTTACTGACCTGGGAAGGATGAAAAAGATGAGCTGGTAAGAATTGAACTGCTGGCAGTCAGCAGAATTAGCCTGCAATATTGCATTCTAACCACTGTGCCACCATGGCTCCAATACTAGATAGATTTAATAAACTGAAGAATGGAAAACATTATTTAAGGCAATCTTTCATTTTAAATTTGATAAGTATACTAATATCATAGCAATAGCATGTAGACTTATATACCACTTCATAGTGCTTTACAGCACTCTCTAGGTGGCTTACAGTCTTTGCATATTGCTCCCATCAATCTGGGTCCTTGGAAGGATGGAAGACTGAATCAACCTTGAACCAATGAAGACAGCTATTTATTTTATTATAAAAATTGTAGGACAAATGTAATTAGAATCAGTTGCAAAAAGAAACTTGGCATGTTATGTGGTTAAGTGATGTGTTTCCATGATGATACATTTCATAATACAATTCCAGCTACGTTTTTTGATAACACATCATCCCAAATTATTCCTTCAGTATCAATATGACCCTTGGGCCAAAAAAATACTGAACAATGGGGAGTAGTATGACTCGTTATTCTTCATGGAATGTGCCTTCATGCCAGGGATGAATTCATTTCCATTTCTACACTCAGCAGAAAGTTTGATTCAAAAGGCAATATAGCCCTTAAATTATGTAATTTTATCATTATCACTATCTATAATTTATTTTCTTGACTTAGAAGCTTATCTGATATCTACTTATGTAACAATAAATAATATTAATGAATTTTTCTCCAAACACCTTAAGGCTCCAGCAAGAACTCAAGGTATACTTCCTTACATAAATTTAATTTATGAGGGCAATTAAAGCCAAAAAAACCAACAGGCTTGTGCAAATAGACATTACAATGTACAACAAGGTAGTCAAGCAATGTTTCTGCTATATTTTATCTAGCCTTTCAGATTTGATTTTATCAACTGAAAGGAAGCATCAAATCCAAAAATATACAAATTGAAATTTGTTTGCTGCTATTAATGTCGTCAAAGTATATGTGGCAGGGGTCTCTTCTTTGGATGTAGAACTGCTTAATAATGCAATTTATGAGGTCTCTAGAATTTTCTCTGAGCAGATGTGTTTTTCCCAACTCTAAGCATCACTAATAGAAATGATATACTTGCCATTATGAATAAGATAAAAAGCAGCTGCTCTACAGGCATTCATTTTCCAAATATATACAGTTCAGTCCACTGATGATAATTAACTGCTAAAAGGGGCTGTGGTGAGCAGATCTCAAGATAAATTGCTTTGGCTTATCATTAATTTATAACAGCCCTTTCCAAACTCCAGAAGTAGCTACAAGTGTCATATAACAAGCAAGTGTAAATATTCTGATCAAAACAACAGCAGCAGGTTAAACATCTCCATGGGGCTAAGTTAACTGAATTGAAATGTCTGCTCTCAATTGCCTGTTGCCGTATTATGCTTTTCACTGGCTGACACGAACAAACTTCTTTCCCTGACAAAAGACAAAACATTTCTGCCAGCTGAGGTGACATTGTGCTCATTCAATAATGATACAAGGCCCAGAGGTCCTCCAGCAAGATAGATAACAAAGAAAACCCTCATTAGCTAACTGCAGAAGAATGAAGGTCAACCCACAGAGAGAATTTCATGCTTACATGTCACTTGGAACATTTGTTCTTCATTAATTCTTTAAACCTAGGCTGGGATACTATCTCATAGCATTTTAATATGCTGTCCTCTGTCAGAAATCTCCTTCAGGATGTTGTTTTTCTTTGTACTCTACTTAAGAGGCCAATTTTTTTTAGAAGCACTTGACTCCCTATCATTGGACATTACTAATGTTTCAAGATTGTTACATAATTGGATTCAATGTGGACATTAACCATCTTGGTAGTTTTGAGATAAGATGAAATACACTGCTAGTTATCATTCATTCCAAAGAGCTCATGGTGTTGCTATATTAAAAAGGGGAGAGGAATCAGGCATATATTTCACAAACAGCAAAATACTATTCTGTTTTGAAGTATTCTTGAGCATATTTTTAAACAGTTTCATTGTTATTATGTTACTGATTGTATTCAGGATGAAATATGTTTTAACTTGATAGTTGTGTGTAACTTAAATCATATATGACAGATCAAGATATGCCATGAATGTTCATTAAATATGTTTCTTGTTGTTTCTATAGAATTACAAAGGGTCTCTCCTATGTTCTGTCCTATGAATAACAACTACTTGCAAAAAAGCAGCTAATCATATCTATTTCTGAACCTCTGTATGGATAAACCAACTATAAACTTCTAACTTAGGTCATTTTGAGTGCATTGAACATAATGTCCAATTTCCACATCATATCACAATGTTAAACCAAGTAGAATAAAATATGCATTTTTCTCATTTACAATTTTCTTTTATATCTGCATCTTTTGCAATGTTCTATGATATAATTATTTTTCAATATAGAAATGCAAATTGTTCATTGTATGTAGTTATACATGCAAGATCCATTTTCAGTTATTTTTTCCCTTAAAGCTTTTTGTTTTTTTTAGCTAAGAATTGCACTTTGAAATTATAGAAAATACTTGTATCTTGAGTTTTAGATTTGGGCAGTGATTTGCTCTCCAAGCTTGCCATTTAACTCCTGAACATTTTGTTTCCAGACCAGGGACTTTGGTAAAAGTTTCTTGTTTTATTCCTCTTTAGTTTATATATGTTTTGTGTGCCGGTGTGGTCAGTTGGTTGCGTGATTGGCCATTTTTTTGGTGCTATATTTAAATTCTGAAGAGCTGATTGGTTCCATTATTGATTGGTCATTTGAATGGTCCAGTTTATTAAGTGCTCATATGCTGGATTTAAGAATTGCACTATTTAATTTAAGAAATGACTTTTCTGACCTGAGGGGGAAGAGAAAGAGAAAGAGGAGGAGGAGGAGGAGGAGGAGGAGGAGGAGGAGGAGGAGGAGGGGGAGAAGGAGAAGGAGAAGGAGAAGGAGAAGAAGAAGAAGAAGAAGAAGAAGAAGAAGAAGAAGAAGAAGAAGAAGAAGAAGAAGAAGAAGAAGAAGAAGAAGAAGAAGAAGAAGAAGAAGAAGAAGAAGAAGAAGAAGAAGAAGAAGAAGAAGAAGAAGAAGAAGAAGAAGAAGAAGAAGAAGAAGAAGAAGAAGAAGAAGAAGAAGAAGAAGAAGTAGTGCTGGGCCCAGTGCTCTTCAACATCTTCATCAATGATTTGGATGAGCGGATAGATGGGGAACTCATCAAATTTGCAGACAACACCAAGCTGGCAGGAATAGCCAACACTCCAGAAGACAGGCTTAAGATACAGGAGAATCTGGACAGACTTTAACACTGTGTGCTATCTAACAAAATGAAATTCAATGGTGAAAAAGGTAAGGTTCTACATTTAGGCAAGAAAAAACAAATGTACAGGTATAGTATAGTGGGTACCTTGCTCAACAGTAGTAACTGTGAGAGGGTTCTCAGACTCCTAGTGGGCAATCACTTAAATATGAGCCAGCAGTGTGCTGCAGCTGCCAAAAAAGCCAACACAGTGCTAGGCTGCATTAATAGAGGGATAGAATCAAGATCACGTGAAGTATTAATACCACTTTACAATGCCTTGGTAAGGCCACACTTGGAATACTGCATCCAGTTTTGGTCACCTCGATGTAAAAAAGATGTTGAGACTCTAGAAAGAGCACAGAGAAGAGCAATAAAAATGACCAGGGGGCTGGAGGCTAAAACATATAAGGGATGGCTGCTGGAATTGGGTATGTCTAGTTTAATGAAGAGAAGGACGAGTGGGGACATGATAGCAGTTTTCCAATATCTCAGGGGCTGCCACAAAGAAGAGGGAGTCAAGCTATTCTCCAAAGCACCCGAAGGCAGGACAAGAAGCAACGGGTGTAAACTAATCAAGGAGAGAAGCAACCTAGAACTAAGGAGAAACTTCCTGACAGTTAGAACAATTAACCAGTGGAACAACCTACCTCCAGAAGCTGTGAATGCTCCAACATTGGAAGTCCTTAAGAAGAGATTGGACAGCCATTTGTCTGCAATGGTATAGGGTTTCCTGCCTGAGCAGGGGGTTGGACTAGATGACTTCCAAGGTCCTTTCCAACTTCTTCTTCTTCTTCTTCTTCTTCTTCTTCTTCTTCTTCTTCTTCTTCTTCTTCTTCTTCTTCTTCTTCTTCTTCTTCTTCTTCTTCTTCTTCTTCTTCTTCTTCTTCTTCTTCTTATTATTATTATTATTATTATTATTATTATTATTATTATTATTATTATTATTATTATTATTATTATACCTTTATTCATTAAACATGAAACTCAGTCAACTGAACACTGAAGTTGACTGGCACTAATGTTTGACATGGGTTGCTGCCAGCATCCTAGGTATCAAGCAGGTATCTTCTTAAAATGTAAGATGTTCCGAGTAGCACAGTTTTTTGTAGCTTTGCTGGAGTTACTGCAGGAAGCTGCAATTTCTTGAAGTATTTTGCAGTTTTTGGACATAGTTCCCAGTGCCTCAATGACAATGGGTATCACTGTTACACATTTCATCCATAATCACACAGTTTCGATGGCCAGGTTGCGGTATTTTGTAACTTTTTCCAGTTCTTTTTCTTCAACTCCAGCATCTCCTGGTACAGTCATATCAATCAACTGTACGCTTCGGTTCTCTACAACTGTGATATCTGGCATGTTGTGTTCCAAATGGTGATCTGTCTATATTCAGAAGTCCCAGAAGATCTTCACCCTCATTCTCGACAACTTTTTCCACCCTATGTTCCCATGACTTTTCTTACACAGGCAAGTCATATTTTTTATACAATGCCCAGTGGATTAGTTTAGCAACTTGGTCATGTCTAGCTTTGTAATCAGTTTAAGTGATTTTGCTGCACTCACATATTAAATGTGAAACAGTTTCAAATTTGTCGTTGCAAAGTCAGCAATTTGGATTGTCAGTAGATTTTTGTATCTTTGATTATTATTATTATATTATTATTAAGAAGATTATTAATCTGGAATTAATCTGGAGCCTTGGTGGAGCAGTGGGCTAATGCCTCCTTAAGTAACACCAGCTGCCTGCAATTAGTGCAGGTTCGCATCCCACCAGGCTCAAGGTTGACTCAGCCTTCCATCCTTCCGAGGTAGGTAAAATGAGGATTGTTGGGGGCAATAAGCTGACTTTGTAATAATGCCGCTTGGGGGTGTGTGAAAGCCCTAATAAGCAGGCATATACATAGAATGAAGGCTACTGCTAAGCTTGTAAGCCGCCCTGAGTCTTCGGAGAAGGGTGGGATATAAATGGAATTAAAATGAATAAAAATAAAATAAAATAAATTAGTAGGTTTATCCTCATGTCAAAAGGAAATTTCTAAATATTATCCCATATGAGAAGCTGGTAAAATTGTGGGGAGAGTGATTTGTTGTTGCTACACTCATACCTTATTTCCATTGAAGATCCTTTTTATGGGATTGTGTGAGAAGAGATGATGTATCTTGGGAACAATGACAGAACTTTATTATTGATTTTATGTATTCTTTTCACTCCAATACAAAGATGGAACAAATACTGCTGCTGTTGTTATATTATTGTTGTTGTTATCCTTGGGATGGTGACATTGTTTAATGGGAGATGTTCTTTCTTTCGAGAGCAGGGGATCAGAATTTCATTTTAATGTGTGCCATTGTGTATAAAGAAATATGACAATAAAGGTTATCTTACTTAGTTTAGTTTAGTTTAGCTTAGTCTACATTTGATACAAAGCAAACAGAGAGTGATGGCATCCAAATTCTTTTCAAAATTGTAAAGGACATGAATATTAGGATATGAGGTAGTGCCACTAGAGATATGTTTCGAGTTATTCTTTATGTACAAGGATTGCAAAACTGTTCTGGAAAAAAAAATATTGTTGCCAACCTATGAAATGTAGCACAATTCATTCTTTCATGTTCCTGTATAAAAAACTGAAGTGGATGTTTAATATTTTATTGCTTATTCTGCAAACCTTCAGTGCTCTAAAAGTATACTTTTTAGGTTCATGATAGTTAATGCACCCTTCCGAATGGATTCTAGAATTCATGGCCATTGGTCAGTCAGTTACCATTACTACTAATACTTGTGTACTTCTATTTGAAGGAATCAAATAAATGGGGGAAAAAATAAAGTGCACAGATGTTGTGCTTGAGAGAAAAAAAAATCTTACTTGTATTTTATTGGTTCTGAATGAAAGTCAGATCCATGTTGCAGTGAGTGTACCCTGGTACAAAAACAGTATCTGAGATACAAATCCACATAGATTCTTTCAAAGTTTCATGAGGCCCAACTAAAAATAAAGATTATTCTACTTTGTTAAAATTTACCTTTCTAAAATCCAGAGCTTCTGCTTTGTATTTTGTTTCAAACATGTTTGTTAAAATCAAGAACACTAACAATGCATGTTCACTTGCACCCAAAGTTTGTGTCATTTTAATATATTCAATCAAGTCATTCTTGATAGTAATTTCAGATCCAAAATAGTAGATCCCCTAGTGTAGGGGTAGGCAACCTTGGCTCTTTTATGACTCGTGGACTTCAACTCCCAGAATTCCTGAGCCAGCCATGCTCAAGAATTCTGGGAGTTGAAGTCCACGAGTCATAAAAGAGCCAAGGTTTCCTACCCCTGCCCAAATGCCTATCTCAAACTTTTGAAAATTTGAAATTGAAAATTTGTTCTTAGCACAACTCAAGAATTTTTTTGATTGAATGTATCCACATTGCTGCAAATGCATGAAAAGTACTATTGCTAATCAAATTGCACAACATTCATAAAAATTGTAGTTTGTAATGGTCATGTATATTTTCTGAGTTGTTTTTATTAGATATATTTTTTTTCTCAAAGGCATGTCCAACTATTTCTGTAATATCACAGATCAATTCATGCAAATATGCATTCTGTTTCTAGTGACTGTTACATCATTGTTTGAAATGCAACTAAGTATTGGCTCTGTGAACAGCTTTTCATAACTGTCAGAGTTTAGCATTGATCCATTCCTTCTGGCCTTTTTGATATCACATAAATTCATTTTTATCTTATATCTTTTTTGTTGAAAATCTGGAAGAGTAGCTTTTGGCACAGAATTAGGAGTGCAGACATGGATCTTTGATAATATTCTTAAGGAATCAATAAACATAGGATATATTTTTGTAATTGAATATTGAAGTCTAATCTTCCTTCGAACTCCAGCTTGCAAGATACTCCATCTAATTTTCCTTGCTTAAAAATAGCAACGAAGATTGCTACACACATTCTATTTCCTATAATTTAGATAGCTGTGGTTACAAGCAAAGCACCAGCCTGTGAGACAGATGAATATTTTACTATTTTCAGCATCTGGCATTTGCAATACATTTCTTTCTAATTTATGTCACATGAATTCACTTCATCTCTCATAATCTGCAATGATGTATGAGCTACCTTGTTCAATAAAGCAAATAAGTTTGTGCTGGTTGTTTTCAGAAAAAAAAGGTATTCTGCAAAAATTGCCTTATGATGTGCTGACAATATTGAGAGTTACTTGCAGGTCACCATTTCTTTATGCCAGAATCATTTAACTCATTGAATTATGTGTTATGCATGGTATTCGTATAACATCAATCATAGAACAAGATGGCTAAAGTATTAGTTTAACTTCTAGTTCAAAAAACCTCTTCCTTGTATGGCTTACAATTCTATTATGTTGATTTCATTATTATTATCATGCTTTTAGATAGGGAGGTATTTAAAAAACAGAAGCCTCTCGGCAAATAGTCTCCATAAAAACAGCAAGCATAAGAACATTTGTATTCTTTTAAAACTTTGTGGAATTTACTCTGCTTCTGCCAGTCATGCGTAGTGGTTGAAAAAAAGTATTACCTAGACCAGAGTTCCCCAACCTTTCTGGGTTGGCGGTCTGGAGTGAAAGGGAGGAGCAGAGAAATGTGTGTGTGTGTGCACGCACGCACAAGTGGGCATGCAAACAATGGCAGCATTAGCATCCATGTACATGCACAAGTGGACTGCATGTACCCATGGCTGTGCTGGCAGCAGCACTGGTACCTGCGTGCCCATGCAACCAGGACGCCAGCACCCACAGAGTACATGATGGTGGCGGCGCTAGCACTTCAGTGCATGCGCAAATGGGGCTGCTAGCATAAGTTGGGGTGCATGCACATGTGCAGGCACTCGCCAGCCATTCCTGAAGCCCACTGGCCAACAGGGTACAAGGCTGGAGCCCACAGGTTGGAGACCCCTGACCTAGACTATTATATTTCATCTTTGATTATTGAAATTTGTATCCATCATTCTTATATGTTCTCATTGTCCACATAAAATTGTCTTTTCCCCCTCCAAATTCTTCTCTATTTAATCATAAGTATTCAAGGTTTCCTTTAAAACAAAAGAAATCAAGTTTCTTAAAGAGCTTTTATTAGGTTTTTAATACAGTAGTTCAGTCGTCTGAATTTGAGAAGAATAGAAATCATTTTTCAGTCTTACCCATGAGTTTTACAACAGACCCAAACAGAGCCTGGTTTCACCCAACATGCCCCCAAAAACCCAGACACATCATACAATGGATGAGATTTGATGTGTAGTTAGTAAAACGTATGAATTCAGCTCTTATGGTTGTAAACAGTAGTTTAGTGTGGTGTGTGAACATAGCCATTGACTTTTTTTTAAAGACAGCAATAGGCAATGGCCCCTAAAATTTCCAATCTGGAAACTACTGTTTACAAAAACAAAATCAGTGTGAACAAATAGAAACAAGGAATATAATATTTTGAAGCATTGAAAACTAATAGCTCAGGATATGAGCATCTTTAAATAAATTCACTAGTTAGTTTATATGTCTTGTAAATAAGGCAGACAAGCAGTTGGTAGATTCATCACATGTTGGAAATGTACTCTGACAATGTAGCCCTTTTACTGAGAGGCCTAGTGGCCTAGTGGTGAAGACACTTGCCTCCCACTTGAAAGGTAGTGAGTTCAGTCTTAGGTAGCAGCAGATGTTTCTAGGGCACAAAAAGAAATCTGCTTCAAACTCCACATAGGCATCAGGAAGGACATCCAGCCAGGAAATGCCCAGCTCCATCCAATAAATAGGGACTACAGGATCATAAAAAGAAAAAAAAGTAGTCCTTCTTTTGACATGAGCATAAGGTAGACATTATGAACTGCAATGCTGTGCTGTTCCCCTTACTATGATCATCAATAAGGAAAAAAAACTGGATATACTTAAATCAGGAACAGTCTGAAAAAAAGAAGAAGGTTTAAGAAGTCAGAACCCCCCTTCTTAGAGAAGGAAATATTTTGGGGATATTAAAAAAGGCAGAATATTATATTCCCCCAAAGGAATAATAGAAAATCTTAGACAGAAACCAACCAAACCCCCCCCTCTCCCTGCCCCAAGCTCTGTAGAAATGCAGATTTAATAATCCTATTCAGGAAGACTGGGGCCAGGAACTCTGGACCTGATGGAATTAGAAAGACAAAGACTCCTAAAATCTACATCCCTCATACAAAATCTAAAGATAGGACCTTTGGGACATAATAGGATTAACCCACCACCATTAGAATACCAAAAGGGCACACTGAACCTCAGGTCAAAGTTCATTGCAAAGGAACAGAAACAACCTCAAACAGGAACAACTTCAAACACAAAAGACCAAGAAGGTATAACAAGCTCACCACTCTCAGCTCCATTTTGTCAGCCACCCCAGAAACACATGCTATGTCACTGAAGTTTCTGGCAACTAAATAAACTGAACCTTCTTTTCTAAGCAGTCTCCATTTTGTTTATTCCCAGCTTGGACTGGACTCTGATGAAGATTTTTCTTTTAACAAAGGGGAAAAAAGTTTTGTTCTTTGTCGCACTTCTGACTTTGCCAAGTTCTTTGTCCTGACTGATATGCATCCCTTGTAACCAGAAACTTTTATGCTGCCTACCTGAGGTCTTGGAATCACAGTTTCTGTGTGGCAATTACCAAGTGTCAAAGAGAATGGCTTCTCTGCAAACCCAACTGGTTGTATAACAAAGAATTTGCTCTTTCTCCTCTAGTACACATTCATGTTGCATTGGGACATTGTGTTAGAACTCCAAGACTGATCTTGGTTTCAAAATATCCTGGAATTTTTTTTTCTTTTGAAGTTCATAGAAATAATAAAAGCAACAGGATGTATGAATTGAAATATATTAAAAAAAACATATGTTGTTGTTAGCTGTGAAGTCGTGTCCGACCCATTGTGACCCTATGGACAACGTTCCTCCAGGCCCTCCTGTCCTCTACCTCTACCTCTACCTCTACCATGTCCTCTACCATCTTCTGGAGAAAAAACATATAAAAACACATAATTTGACGGTACATGATTCTGCCACCTGTTTGTCTAAAAATTCTAAAAATCCTTGGAATTGAATTAATCATTGTAACAAGAATACTATTAGCCTGAAGAACCTTCACTGGCCTAACACCTCCAGCCACACCTCTTCCTTTTGTTTCTCTACTGAATCTTTTTAAGTTTGCCTTCTTTAATGAGGCAGAAAGGATTTGATAGGATTATACTTTAAAAAGCATATATACAGTAATTCTCCCATCCCCAAAATTGATATAAGAAGTTCTATTGGAACTACCAACAGTTTATATCTTCCCTGCTTTACTTCTTTTAAAAAATAAATAAATAGAAAACTCATTTCCTGCCTCACCACTTACTATTAGTGTGTGCTGTATTATACCATGCCGATACTAATTTCTATGCCTATGCATATATCGTAAAGAGTCTATTCAAGTCTATTGCTTGAGCTTACAACCAAAAACTTTAGCCACCTTCGAGATGGTTTCTGTTGTCATCAGCTGCAGTTCTAAACTCCTGTTGAAGCTCCAGATTAGCAGTTTCTCAGTCTCTGCTGGAGTTGGAAGAGAAAGGTGATTTACCAGCTGCTGGCTGTAGCATCTCAGCATTACTGCTGGAGTGATTAAGGTTTTGGTCTCTGCTTCTCCTTGTTCAACTTGTCCAAGCTAGCTTCTCCTTTACCATCGGCTGCCTGCTGAACTGGCAGCTGCTGCAGTCCCTGGGCTGCAAACTCTTCCTTTCTGTTCTCCAAACCCAACTTTCTCCAAACACATCTACATACAGTACCCACATTTGGATGCTCCTCAGTATTTTCCTTTTATAATTGGAAACCAGATATGGTACAGTGCTCTTCAGGATGTCTTAAAGTCCATAGGAGAAAAGTTTTTTTTCTCTCCACACTGCAGATAAATTAAGAAGGAAATAGGTGCATTTATTGTATCTAGAATGTTAACTCCCATTGATTCTGTGATGGAGATTGTGCTACACTCCTTAGTTAAGATAAAGTAGAGAATTTATCACAGTGTAAGACATTTTATAGTTACAGAGGCAAATCAATAAAAAATCTTATGTATTTTTATGAATGAATAATTTGGTAATATTCATATTTATGAACTCTTTAATTAACTGTGCTCCAGATTGTCCAGTATTTTGTCATTTATGCATGGCAACACTTTCTGTAAAAAAGACTACAATAATAGATTCCTCCTGGCTCATAAACTCAATGTCCTGTTGATACAGGTTACAATTTCTTGTATAACTTACACAAAAGAAACTAACTTAATAGATTAAGTTCTGAATAAACACAAGTTGACAAACATTTAGAATAATTTTAGATCAACGTAAGAGGGGGTATTGGATCTTATAGGAATACTAAAATTGCATAGCACATTTACAATTGTATCCAAACATTTATACTCAGATATGATTAAATAATAATGAAGCAGTTTCATGTGACACCACTATTCTTGAACTGAATACTTAAATAACATATATTGTACAGGAAATCTTGGTTTTTATTAAGTCCATGGAATGAGGCATTGTCTAATGAATTAAAGTAACAGTAATACAGATAAGGCACTTTTTTCAATAATTTCTGTCTTACTGGTTAGACAGGGAAAAATGAAACTGTAATATATGAACTGGACTGAACTACCGTATTTTCCAGCGTACAAGACGACTGGGCATATAAGACGACCCCCGACTTTTGAGAAGATTTTCAAGATTTTTCGCCTTATACGCCAGAAAATACTTACATGCCAGTTGCCAAGTGTCCGACACAAGCCCGATTCAGCCCCATCTGATGCAGATGGTGCAAAGCTGCCCTTTTGAAGCCCAAAGGGGCTTTTCCTTCCACCCACCCTTTGGAATACATGCAAGAGCTGCGTTCACACGACGCGCTCTTCCAGGCCAGACTCTGCAAACGGCACACCAGAAGCTGGAACCACCGTGGGAACTCTGAGTCCCCACCTTTCGACAGCCTGCACGGCCGAGCGCGATCCGGCTTTGAGAGTGCATTTGCAGACAGAGCAGCTGACGCGTCTGGAGCCAAGCCCCACCTGGGAGGCGGTTGGCCAGGCGTGCCCGGAAAACGCACTGGAGAGCTGGGCTTGGGGCGGCCATGCCAAGGCCGGCTGGTGAGGGCCGCTGCATGGTCTGTGGGCGAGAGGGGTTCCAGGCCGCCAAGTACCACTGTCCAGGCTGCCAGGAGAGATAGTGGGTAGTAGGGTGCACTCTGTTTATGCTCAGATGCTGCTTGGGCGAGGGGAAGGGGCTTCCTGCCACTCCTGGGGTCTGGCATTTGCAAGGGGGAGGGGAAGGGGCTTAGAGGCTCTTGGGGGTGGGAAGGGAGGGTCACGTTGGAGAGGGGACTGGACTAAGGAGGCTTGAAGTTGCTTTGCAAGAACGGGGGCGCTCAATTGATTTATGGACTATTTTCCGGCGTATAAGACGACTGGGCATATAAGATGACCCCCGACTTTTGAGAAGATTTTCATGGGTTAAAAAGTCATCTTATACGCCGGAAAATATGGTAATATATGAACTGAAGTGAAGTTCATGGCCATTATACTAAACATGGACCTGACCTAGGTTATTTCACTGCAGAGGCAACACATTATTCTTGGTTTTTATTTTGGGTCAATGGCAAGATGATCTTGACTTGGAGGATGTTACTATCTGTGCCTTGTCTTGGACAGATCACTTCCTGTTGGCTGTGGCATTCTCTGGACTTAGTTGAACAATCCATCTCAGGCACCTACAGCATTTGGTTTCAGAGGGGCTTTCAGGTTGTTCCTGAGTAGCTGGTAAAAGTAAACGTTTCCTCTGTCCAATCATGTCTAACTCTAGGGGACAGTGCTCATCTTCATTTCTAGCTGAGGGAGCCAGCATTGTCTGATGACATTTCCGTGGTCAAATGACCAGCATGAGCATATGGTGAAGTGCACAGAATGTTGATAACTTCCCACCAAAGTCGTTCCTATTTATCTACTCTCATTTGCATGCTTTTAAACTGCTAGGTTTGCAGGAGCTGGTGCAAGTAATGGGAGCTCACCCCATCACACTGTGCTTGGGTCTCTAACCCCAGGCTTTCCAACTGACCAGCTCAACATTTTTAACTGCTAAACCACCATGCCCTTTTCAAGTATCTGGAACACTATTTGACAGAGGCCTCAGTTGCTGCTTGGAATGACAGGACAACCTTAGTCTTGGATCAGATCATGCTTATGTAGCCATTGTATGGTCCCCTGATTTTCAGAAGAGCTCCAGGTGATGAAGTGACATAAAAGAGATATAGAATGCTGCTGAAAAAAATAATAATGAGCACAACCAAAGATGGATATGATTGGGGATTACCTCATGACTATAAGAAATATAACTATTTTCCCACCCTTATTACATCCACAGAGAGAAGGTTTGTGGCCCTATTTAAAGTAATCCTTTGAGGGTTATGTCTAAAATAGCTAAATAATTAGAGATTTATCTAGGAATGGCTGCAAAGCCACTATGAGGACGATCCCAAGCATCTTTTAGTTGCTCAGAGCTAAAATCTGGCTAGCTTTGGAGTTGCATGAGGCATACTATAGTCCAGTTATTAGTTTCCTTCATAAGAGACCTCCTTAAGAATCTCAGTAGATCTGGAAAATGTTTGCCCATTCTCTATCATTTACTTATAGGGAAGGTACATTAGAAAATAATTAGTTTATAGCGTATTATCTAGACACTTTTCATGCAGGATTCAGTCTTTGGTCATGCTTGTAGATGACCTCTGGTGAGTTCAGGAGGGAAGTAGTGCATCATGTGACTCCTTGATCTATCAGTGGCATTTAATACCACTGATCATGGTATCAGGGGACTGGAGGCTAAAACATATAAATAATGGTTGCTGTAATTGGGTATGTCTAGATTAATAAAAAGGACTAAATGTGACATGATAGCAGCGTCCCGATATTAAGGGGTTTCCACAGAGAAGAAGGAGTCAAGCTATTCTCGAAAGAACCTGAGGGCAGAACAAGAAGCAATGGAAGGAAACTAATCAAGGAGATAAGCAACCTAGAACTAAGAAGAAATTTACTGACAGTTAGAACAATTAATCAGTGGAACAACTTGCCTCCAGAACCTGTGAATGCTCCAACACTGGAAATTTTTAAGAAGAGATTGGACAATCATTTCTCTGAAATGGTATTGGGTTTCCTGCCTGAGCATGGGGTTGGACTAGAAGACCTCAAAGTTCCCTTACAACTCTGTTATTCTATTCTATTCTATTCTATTCTATTCTATTCTATTCTATTCTATTCTATTCTATTCTATTCTATTCTATTCTATTCTATTCTATTCAATTCTATTCTATTCTATTCTATTCTATTCTATTCTATTCTATTCTATTCTATTCTATTCTATTCTATTCTATTCTATTCTATTCTATTCTATTCTATTCTATTCTTTGGGCCTCACTTAGGGCAATGGAAGTTGGAGGGATGATACTTTTGGGCTGGTTGCAAGCAGTATAGTGAGGGTAGGGAAAGAGGTTGAACCCAAGGTCCCTGCTTTGTAGGAAGCCAGTCCAGATTAATATCTACATGAATCCTTTGAGTGCTGTCATCAAAGATAAGGGGTGAAGCTTCATCAGTATGCTCACTTATGGGAAGGGGTGAATTGGAAAAATCAGATTCTATTTCATACCTAACAAAAATTGAATTTTAAGGGCCTCTGGTTCCAGAGATTTTTCTACCTTTATCTCTGCTTGGTGGTACAATTCTCCAGTTAGAGTTGTGCAATTTTCTGCTGCTTAAAAAGCAAGTGTCAACAATGGCTGTAGTAGTGACAGAGATGGGTTTTCTGTGTGTAGCAGTTGTATACGTTTCTGAATCAGAAGGCTTTGTTCAAAGAGATTCATGCTTTAGTCACCTCCCCTTTGGATTATTATAATACACTATGTATGGGATTGACTCTGAAGAATATTGAGAAGCTGCAGCTGATGCAGAATGAATGAGTCTGGCAGTTTGGGGCATTGTTCACTATGCCCACATAACACTGCTCCACCATTAGTTGAACTAGCTTCTAGTGGGCTTCAAAGTACAATTCAAGGTGCTGGTCATCACCTACATGATATAGGGCCAGATTACTTGTGGGACAATCTTTTCCCCATTGTTTTTGCATCAGATCTAGCAGTAAGATCATGTTCTGGATTTAGCAATGCCATCACATTGGACCAAGGAATTGTGCCTTAACTATGGCAGCACCTGCTTTGTAGAACAGCATCCCCCTGGAGATCTAGATGGCTCTGACCTTATGAAGCTATGTAGTAGTGGCAGAGAGAGGTTTTCACTATCTGCTTGATATGGTTTTATTATTGTTGATGTTCACTTTGGATATCATGGTTTATTGTTTGAAATTGTTGGTTTAAAAGTTTGTAGGCCACACTGTTGTATGATGAATGACCATATAAATTAGTAAAATAAATAAAGTATAATAAATAGTTGATACAGATATTTACTAATCTAACATCTTCAAAGAGACTATTTGGTATACTAAAACAATTTTTTCACTTCCTGCAGTGGCATCCCAAGCAACTGAAGACTAAATGTTTTGAACCTCTAAATATTTAAGAGCAAAAAGTGCAGATGATGATTTAGTGTGTACGCCATCTCCATACAGTATATAGTAGATACATGGATAATCAAAAAAAAATAGTATGCAAAGAAATAAAATTTATTTATTATGTCTTTACAAGAGAGAAGAAGAAGAAGAAGAAGAAGAAGAAGAAGAAGAAGAAGAAGAAGAAGAAGAAGAAGAAGAAGAAGAAGAAGAAGAAGAGGAGGAGGAGGAGGAGGAGGAGGAGGAGGAGGAGGAGGAAGAGGAGGAGGAGGAAGAGGAGGAGGAGATGAACATCTTGATCATGGATGGTGGTTAAAATAAATAAAAACTGAAGAACACTTTTTATTGGATTAAGTGTGCACTTCACTACTCAAAGGGATCAGCCCAAGTAATATATAAAAATAATAAGGGAAATGTTTCCAGGCAGAACTGAAGAAGAAAGGTTTATATTTCCAGAGCACCTACATGAATATACAGTTCCAGGGGAAGGATAAAATAGATAAACTGTTCTATGGATATCTCTGAAGAAATGGATAAGAATTGCATTATTCATAGCAGTGAAATGGATTTAAATAAATATTTCAAAGTCTTTTCTGGTAAACAACCAATTAAGGCAGCAGTGTTTAATTTATAAAAATGCATTCAGCAGAAAAGTCTTTATTTTCTGATTAACAACTATAATATATTAATGGTGTTCATGTGACAAAATAGTAATATGAACTAAATTAATGGGATTTATTTATTTTAAATATTTGTATCTTGTTAGTTATATAGTGGGTCTTCTGGAAGAGAACAAAATTAAATTTAATTATGAATACAATAAAATGTATAGGCTAAAAAATGTTGGATTTCTAAATCCCTATCCATCCTTGAAACAGAGCTTATTATTCATTCTTAGTGCAAACTATAACATGAGGCAGATTTGTGAGGATAAATTAAGAGAGTACTATCAGATTTGTGTGAAAGAACTATAAGAATAAGCTCTTGCACAAGAAATAATAAACTGGCACATGACATAATAGTTATTGTCATATTAAAATCAGGCTATGCATTTTAATCCAATAACATGTGATTGGAAACATGTGGCAGAGCTTAAAATGGACATATTCTTAGAAAACTGTTCTTTGATTAAGTTAACATTACTAGCAGATGGATGTTTGTTCTCTTCCATCATTTTTGCTATTTAAATGACTAGCAAATGTCTTTTGCCTGTATTATATATTTTAAGGCAAAAAGAATAAAATTGTGAGTTGTAATTGTTATATCATTTTCTCCAAACTCCATACTATTTTATCATTCTTGTATGTTATTTTTGTTATTGTTTAACTAGTGATATTTAAACTAGAATTGTTCTTGTTAGGAATGATATGACAAGGAGAGTGGTTATTTAACATTACATGTATTAACAGCAGTGAGAATTATGTATGCCCAATACTGGAAAAATGAGAATTTACCGACTGAAGGTATTAATAAAGAAAATACCAGATTTTGCTGAAATGGATAGATAAACTTTAGAGATTAATGAGAAAGAGGATTCAGTTTACTATAGAACTTGGACTAAATTTTATCAATGGCTAGATAATCGAATTAGAGAGAAAGGAAGGTAATATGTATTTTTAAATGTATTCTAGTAAGAAAAATATTATGGATTGAAAAAATTAATATTCGTTATTATAATTTATTATATTTATTATTGCTATTAATCATTAACTCTAATTTATATTTATACACACACACACAAACACACACACACACACACACACATATATATATATATATATATATACCCAGACAATATGCTGTTTGCCAAACACTGAATGTTATTGGGGGAAAACCCAACCCCTATCCCAACCTTCCCTGTATCCTAACCCCAATCCCCACCCCTCCTTTTTCCTTCCCATCCTTATAACAACTAATAAAACCCTTAAAAATAAAAGGCTGACTCAGCCTTCCATTCTTCTGAGGTTGGTAAAATGAGGATCCAGATTTTGGGGGGCAATATGCTGACTCTATAAATCAGGGGTTCCCAAGTCCTGGTCCATGGACCAGTACTGGGCCGTAGTATGCCAGCAACCAGTCTGCACAAACAAGCAAAGCCTCATCCACAGGATGCAGACACCACACACAAGATACCTCCTATGTTGCACGGAAAAACCTCTCTCTACAGAACCGATCCCCAGTGTCCCAAAGGTTGGGGACCTCTGCTGGAAACAGCTTAGGGAGGGTTATAAAGCACTATGAAATGGTATATAACTCTAAGTGCTATTGCTAAGTACTATAAAGAAATGCGAGTGTAGAACCTTTGGATTGGATCCAGTTTTAATTGCACTGGATATATTCACATAATACTCAGTGAGAAACTAGGTTTGCCTTTAATAAAAAACTTCCTTTGATTGCATGCATCTACTGCAATATAATTCTGCCTGCATGTTTAGGTTTAGAATATAATATAAATGGTTTGCACATTCAGCAGGACTACAACTTTGAGAAGTTTCAAAGAATTTATGCAACAAAATAATTTATGCACGTGCTTTTCCAAAACAGAGTGCATTTATTGTGGATCACTATTATATATGCAGCACATATTAGGATATTATATGTGCATATGCATGTATAATATATGTATAATATATATATGTATAATATACATATACACACATATTATGCTTGTGAATTATTTTAAAATACATTATTCTACATCATAATATTGATAATACTCGCAATACTATTGGTTTTTACTGTAAAATCTGTTTCAATTATCATTGTTTACATAATATATGCACTGTCTAATTGAGCATCAGTTTGATCCATGGAGAAGTAGCATATGTTACAAAGAGAACTGTGAATATGCAAAGCTTTTTTTTTTCTTTTTTGTATATAAAATCTTTGAAGTAAAATACAATCCTCTCACAACCCAGAAAAGGTTAACAGTTGCACTATGAATTCATAAAGCTACAGGACTGTGGGTTCCTGCTCATTTCAGGAATAGTCTTTTTGTTAATAGCATTGACTTGCTTCAACAGGTGACATTTTTATCCCCTTAGGCTGTCCATTATCCAAATGATGGGCCATCTGGAAAGGGATTCTGTTCACTGGGAAACGTGACAGGGCTGATGGTTTTTTAACTGCTAGTCATCTATGATTGCTAAGAAGCATAGAAGATTAGCATTGATC
Organism: Vipera berus; assembly: GCF_964194415.1. Taxonomy (NCBI): domain Eukaryota; kingdom Metazoa; phylum Chordata; class Lepidosauria; order Squamata; family Viperidae; genus Vipera; species Vipera berus. The sequence goes on from NW_027673631.1 coordinate 55,576, forward strand.
CCCAAAATGAAAGAGGCTAGAGAATACTTAAGACAAGGCTTGTGGAAATACCTTCCTGAAAGATGTGCCAACTAATTAATAGTTGTCACTGCAAACTTCCTTCATGATTTGTAAATTATTATCAAGTCCATTTTCTAAAACAAACACCCACTTGTATAGCTGAGCTGTGCATGTAATTTGTAAAATCCCACAACAGCAAAAGCAAATGTTTAAATGAGATGGGAATCCTCACTGTCTAAAACCTGTACTCTATTAAACAACCAGTAAAATAGTGACCAATATGGATGTGTGGATAGTTTGTGAACTGCAGGATCTGCAGTGTTGTCTGGCATGCTACACAGCCTCTTCATGATCTGTTTTCCTTGTTACCTTCTGGAAGGAGGCCTTGTGGTATCTGAAGCATAATATCTAGATTCAGTGGCAGTTTTGTTCCATATAACATCAACCTTCTGAACTTTCAAATTTCCTCTTTCTTCTGTGTATTCAAAATGGAAAGTGATTAATATATATTAATACTTTGTCAAACCAAAATATCCCTTTTGAGATTCTGTCTCAGACAGCCGACCTCACAGGATTGTTCTTGTAGTTGGAAAATTGGGTGGAACCTGTCCAACTCTAAGAGAAAAGTCATAAAATAATAAAAGTAAAAATTCTATTTTTCACTGTGACAATAAAGTCCATTAGGAAATAAAGCAAATTTATGCAAATCAATATTCAGTTAGTTGTTATGTTATTGTTGTTCAGTTACCTCTGACACTTTGAAACCTAGCAGGCTTCATTTCACCAAGACAATTTATCAATAACTGCTTCTTGAGTTTTGTAAGGTCAAGCTTGTATTATCAGTGATGGTATCCGGCCATCTTCTATCAACTTTTTTTGAATCATCTTCATTCCCTATCCACCCACCCCATCCCAAAGCATCAGGATCTTCTTTAATGGCTCTTGACTTTGTGTTACACATCCACAGTATTTAGGTTTTAACTTCATTATTAGTGCTTCCAGTGATCAATCTAATTTTACTTCATCTAGTATCAAATAATTATTTTCTTCTTGTGATCTAAGGAATTTTCCACTATTTTTGTTTAATTATTACAATTCAAAGGCATCTATTTTATTTTGTTCAGTGTAATGCTTCAGTTTTCATGCTAATCTACAAATGAAAAATGATGTCCATGATGTTTCTGTGATGATGATAACCATGTTAATGATATTGATGATGTAAGCAGATATCAGCTTTTACTTTAACAAGATAATTCTTAATTGTTCCTTATTTTCAGCCATCAGAATGGAACAACTAGCATTTCTATGTGGTGTTTCTTCCAAATTTTATTTCTTCTAATCCACCCAGTCTGATTTAGTGTTGTCCACTTGGGAGATGTCCCTCTGTAGACTTGTCTTTCTGGGTGTGAGGTAATATTTACTATATTTAGTATCTCTTCTAATTTGTTTCATATAACTAAACCAAATTTTCCCAATATTCCAGGTGCTATTTTACTTACAGTTTTAGCATGCCACTCTATTTCATATGATGTTGTTTCTCTTTCTCTCTTTCTCTTTTTCTCTCTGGTGTTCTGCAAACAGGGTGTTTAACAGCCACTACATAGTTGTTCATTTTTTGTTCCTTCTGAATCTGTAGTTGTACCCATAGACCCAGGTCGATTGGCTTGCCTTAGATTCAACTATGATAACTATCTTTTTTTTTAATTTTAATTCCATTTATATCCCGCCCTTCTCCGAAGACTCAGGGCGGCTTACAAGCTTAGCAGTAGCCTTCATTCTATGTATATGCCTGCTTATTAGGGCTTTCACACACACACACCAAGCGGCATTATTACAAAGTCAGCTTAATTGCCCCCAACAATCTGGGTCCTCATTTTACCTACCTCGGAAGGACGGAAGGCTGAGTCAACCTTGAGCCTGGTGGGATGCGAACCTGCACTAATTTTTTGGGAGAGATAGTTGTATCAAAGCAATGACTTTAATAACACTTTGTCTAATAATTATTTTATTTCATTGTTCTACACATTACTTCAACTTTAATTAACTAAATCATAAGCGTCACAGCCACTCATACATGCTCTTTGTTTTTGTTTTTCCTTTCTTTGCTTGATAACTTCTGATAGGGGATTGAAATTTTTAAAATTTGTTAAAAACAAAGCAAAACAAAACAAAAACCTCAGAGACCATGGGATAAAAATAGCTTTGACAACCGTGTGGAAATGTCCTCTGTATCTCTGTGTTACAATTTTGTCTAATCACAGGAAAGTTTTGCAGATGTCTGTATTCCATCTCATATTATTATTTTCTCTAAGAATTTCCCAGCTCTTTAACTTATCAAAAGAGTTTGGATTAAATTTATTTCTTCTAAGTTATGGTACCGTTAATGGTAATCAAAATATATTCCTCTACTAATGAAGTTATCACATCCCAAAAATGATGTAAGCTTACCAGGGCCTCGACAAATCCATCCTGACTTCTGGTAATTACCACGTTGCCTTTTAGGTGTTTACAGAACAATCTCTACAAAATTTGCTCCCAGATATCAGCGTCAGATAAATTGTTCAGTAGTTTCTTGGATAGTTCTTTTCTCTTTTTTTCTGAAAATAGGGTAAATATTTATACTTCAATCAACCTATACTGCACCATAGTGACACATTGGTTAGAAAGCAGTATTGCAGGCTAATTCTGCCTACTGTCAATTACCAGCAGTTTGGTAGTTCGATCCTCACTGGCTCCAGATTGATTTAGCCTTACATCCTTCCAAGGTTGGAAAAATGAGGCTCCATATTATTATTGGGGGCAATATGCTACCTCTGTAAACTGTTTAGAGAGGGCTGTAAATTACTGTGAAGCAGTATATAAATCTCACCTTGTCGATCAGGTCAGCAGTTTGGCGGGTCGAATCCTGAGTGCCGCGTAAGAGAGTGAGCGCCTGTTACTCGTCCCAGCTTCTGCCAACCTAGCAGTTCAAAAGCACGTAAAAATGCAAGTAGAAAAATAGGGACCACTACGGTGGGAAGGTAACAGCCTTCCGTGCGCCTTTGGCGTCTAGTCATGCCGGCCACATGACCACAGAGACGTCCTCGGACAAGCGCTGGCTCTTTGGCTTTGAAATGGAGATGAGCACCGGCCCCTAGAGTTGGAAACGACTAGCACGCATGTGTGGGGGAACCTTTACCTTTTACCTTTAGTATATAAATCTAAGTGCTTTTTGCTATTGCTATTGGTACTTCATCAGTTCCCCATTTCTTAATTAATTTTATTTAAAATGTTTATATGCCCTCCCCATTATGGCACACAACTCTGGGTGACTAATAACTGTAATAAAACCATAACCAATATATACAGGACAATAACACAAAGTCAAGAAAAATCAGATACCCAATTTATCATCTACATCCATTCATCTCTACAATCCCCATGTTCTAACCTTACTCTCCCAATGCCTGGGGGGAGTCAGGGAGCCAGCTCTTCATGACTTTCTGGAAGGTTAAGGGGCCAGGGGTTAAGAGAAAGGGTGTTCCATGGGGGAGGATTGCTATGGGAAAAATACACTTTCCAGGTCTCAATTTATGCACAAAGGTTTTGGCAGATAATCAGCAAGTTCATTCATTACACAGAAATGTAAGAATATGTTCCAGTGAAGAGGTGTTCCAGTCTCAAGCTTTAGTTCTGCCCCTTTATTCTCCTTTTCACATTCCTGGTAGAAGAAATACTTTTTTAATGGTGGGTGTGGGGAGAGAAGAGGAAGGAAAATTGAACAGTTTATCTGACACTGATAACTGGGAGCAAATTTTGAAGAGATTGTTCTGTAAAAGCAATGTGATAATTACCAGAAGTCAGGATGGATTTGTCAAGACCATGGTAAGCTTATATAATTTTGGGGGTGTGATAACTCCATTAGTAGAGGAATATATTTTGATTTATTTATTTATTTATTTATTTATTTGTTTTTATAAACCGCCCTTCTCCCGAAGGACTCGGGGCGGTGTACAGAGTAAGGTAGGTATACAGATTGAACAATAGTGAAAAACAATAGTAAAAACAAACTGGGACCCCAATTAGAGCTATCAGGCCAGGCCGGACTGCTGGAACAGGTAGTTTTTTAAGTCGCGCCGGAAGGTGCGGAGGTCGGGGGCCATCCGGATTTCGGTTGGCAAGCAGTTCCAGAGGGCTGGCGCACCCACTGAGAATGCCCTCCCCCTGGGGGCCACCAGCCGACATTCCTTGAGCGGTGGCACCCTGAGGAGGCCCTCTCTGTGGGAGCGCACAGGACGGTGGGGTGCTGACATTGGCAGAAGGTGCTCCCGTAGGTAGTCCGGACCCATGCCATGTAGGGCTTTGTATGTCATTGTTAGCACCTTGAACTTCACATGGAAGGCAACCGGAAGCCAGTGCAGCGCACGGAGGAGAGGTGTGATATGGGAGTATCGGGAGGCTCCCAAGAGTGTCCGTGCCGCTGCACTTTGCACCAGTTGAAGCTTCCGAGTGGATCTCAAGGGCAGCCCCATGTAGAGAGCATTACAGTAGTCTAGGCGAGAGGTCACAAGGGCATGGGTGACTGTACGTAAGGCATCCAGGTCCAGATAAGGCCGTAGTTGGCGAACTAGTCGAACCCGGGAGAAGGCCCCCTTGGTCACAGCTCCTATGTGATCTTCCAGGGAGAGCTGCAAGTCTAGGAGGACACCCAGGTTGTGGGCCCTATCAACAGGGGGTAGTAACTTGTCCCCGATGTTAAGGGATGGGATGTTCTGAGTATCCTGGCTTGCCGGTACGTACAGCCATTCAGTCTTGTCCGGGTTCAGTTGAAGCCTGTTCCTCCCCATCCATTCCCGGACCGCTTTCAGGCAGCGGGACATCACGTCGAGGGCATCACTGATTTTGTTTGGAGTTGAGATGAAAAGCTGGGTGTCATCAGCATACTGATGGTACCCTACTCCAAAGCTGCGAATGATCTCACCCAGCGGTTTCATGTAGATGTTGAACAGGAGAGGCGAGAGGACCGACCCCTGAGGGACTCCGCAAGCAAGAGGCCTCGAGGTCGACCTATGTCCCCCTGCCAGCACCGACTGCGAGCGACCCTGGAGAAAGGAGGAGAACCAACGCAGAACCGTGCCTCCCACTCCCAGTCCCCTGAGGCGTCGCAGCAAGATACCATGGTCGATGGTATCGAAAGCCGCCAAGAGGTCTAATAAGACTAGGACAGAGGAATGGCCCCTGTCCCGGGCTCTCCAGAGATCATTCATCAGAGCGACCAATGCCGTCTCCGTGCTGTAGCCCGGCCTGAAGCCCGATTGGTACGGGTCTAGATAAACCGCTTCATCCAGGATCTGAGGAAGTTGGTGCGCCACCACGCTCTCAACAACCTTCGCAAGGAAGCGAAGATTGGAGACAGGACGAAAGTTATTCAAAGAGGATGGGTCCAAGGTGGGCTTCTTGAGGAGAGGTCTCACCACCGCCTCCTTCAAGGCGGTGGGGAAGTGACCCTCACTCAGAGAAGCAGAGATGACCGCCAGGAACCAGCCTCGTGTCCCCTCTCGAGCTGCATAGGCCAGCCAGGAAGGGCACGGGTCCAGTAAGCATGTAGAGGAGCTCAATCTCCTCATAATCCTGTCCACTTCCTTAGGAGTCACAGGATCAAATTCCTCCCAGATGACGTCGACAAGACTGTCCATGTCTTGTTCTTCCAGCTCAGCCCAGTTGGAGTCCAGGCCAGTTCGAATCCGAGCAATTTTATCCAGCAGATATTGACCGAATTCCTCAGCTCGACCCTGCAAGGGTTCCTCCCTCACCTCTTGGTTCAGTAGGGAGCGAGTCACCCTGAACAAGGCAGCCGGGCGATTATCTGCGGACGCGATGAGGGTGGAAAAGTAGTTGGATTTTGCCACCCTTATCGCAGCGAGATAAGACCTGGTGAGGATTCTTAATCGCAATCGGTCGGATTCGGATCGACTGGATCTCCAACGGCTCTCTAGGCCCCGTCTCCGACGTTTCATCTCCCGGAGCTCCGCGGTGAACCATGGGGCTCGCTGGGATCTGCGCCGGGTCAGAGGCCGCAAGGGTACAACTCGGTCCAGAGCCTCCGTGGCTGCCTTTTCCCAGGCTTCCACTAAGGCATCCGCGGAGCTGTGAGCAGGGAGTGCATGTGTGTCCCCAAGCGCTGCCTGGAACTTATCAGGGTCCATTAGGCGCCTAGGGCGGTACCATCTGGCTGGCACCGTGCACCCACGGTGGGGGGTGGCAAAGGGGAAGTCTAGCCGCAGGAGGTGGTGATCGGTCCATGACAGGGGCGTAACAGTCGTGGCACCCCCACCGATATCATCACGCCACCGTCCAGACAAGAACACCAAGTCTGGGGTGTGGCCTCTCTCATGAGTCGGTCCAGAAATTATTTGCGACAGGTCCATGGCCGCCATGGAAGCCATGAACTCCCGAGCCAGTTCGGACGATCCTCCCAGGGACGGTAGGTTAAAGTCGCCCAAGACCATGAGTTTTGGGAATTCAACCACCAACCCTGAGAGGACATCGAGTAGCTCGGGCAGGGCTGCCGCTGCACGATTAGGTGGTAGGTACGCCAGCAGCAGGCCCAACTGCGCCCCTGGGCCGTATCTCAGTAGGAGAGACTCACACCCGACCATCTGAGGGACGGTGGTCTCTCGCGGGCTAAGGGATTCCCTGATGATAACTGCCACTCCCCCGCCCCTCCCATGGGTCCGAGCCTGGTGCAGCACCTGGAAACCTGGCGGGCAGAGGTCAACCAGAGGGACACCACCTTCTGGGCCCAGCCAGGTTTCCGTGATGCAAGCCAGGTCTGCATGCTCGCTCTCCACTAGGTCACGAACGAAGTGAGCTTTGTTAGCTACGGACCTGGCATTCAGGTAGACCAGCCTTAGCATAGGAGGCTGCACACCTTCGCTCCCGGGTCCTCCGGGGAAGTACAGAGGGTCGGAGCATCTCACCGCTTGTACAGAGCGGAGATGACACTCCCGGTGACGATACGGCCCTCTGTCTGTGCACCTTCTGCCGTTCCCCACCATCCTGGGCATGGGCTGTTTGTCAGTACGCCACTGGGTATTATCGGCGACTGGTCCTCGTTTTACACCGTCGCGAATGGTCGTAGGCCTGGCCTGCGTTATGGTGGCTGGAAGGCGTGCCTTTCCCGAGCAACCATAGTCTTCTCCCACCCCCCTCCCTAACCCCACAAAAAACTTAACTAAGAACTTAATCAGGGGCCTCTTGTTGGGCTTATGCTGGAGGCCCCTGACCCTGCCCGGCCATCTCTCAGAGGCCCAGTGGTCGGGCCCGTCATCGAGATTGGATGTAGTGCAGGCGGGTCGCACCCAGGAGAGGGGGGAACCCCTGAGGGCGTGCAGTACTGTGCTGGAGTATTGAAGGAGCATAGTCACAAGGGGTTCCGGGAAGGCAGTCCCCTGGATGGTGAATTTGCAGGAGGGTCGAGTCGGGTAGGTGGGTTTCTGGATCGTCACCCTGCCACTGCCACTTGGCCGGGCAAACCCCAGAAGCAGGCCACTCCTCATCCTCTCATGATGGGTTGTGACTCTGCTTCCGGAGGTGGTCCAGAACGTACTCTGGGTGAAGCATACCCCATAGAGCTCCCACCTCTATGGGGTTGCAGGTGTAAGGCCAAGCCACTCTGCCACCGTGGCTTGCACCCAGGCCCGTCATGTCCTGTGGGGAGAGAGTGGGCAAGGATGGTTGAGAGTGGGCACTATACCACTAATGGCACCATAACGTAGAAGAAGGAAATTTAATCCAAACTATTTTGATAAGTTAAAGAGCTGGGAAATTGTTAGAGAAAATTGTTATCTCTTAGCATACTGATAACTTAATTGAGCAGTTGTTTTTTGGTGTATTTTAATGTACCTTGGGTATACCTTGTCTCCTGCTCCATACTCTTGGCAGCATGGAGGTTGATAATTTTATTTTGCTACTAATAACATATTGCTCATAACTGGCTAGTGCTGCCTACTGAGGACATTAATAAAGACTGCCCTTGGTAAGCATCTGAATGACCTCATGGTTGAAAGTAACTGTCCCAACCAATCACTGCTAACTCACTTAAGAGTTTGGGGAAGAGAAAGGACTTTGGAACTGTGTAAGTATAAATCCCACTAACACTGACTGGAGTGGATGGGCATCTTGACTAACCATCATAGTGGGGAGCTAATTACAATTTCAAATAAGTGAATTGCAGTTATCTCTGTTGGAAATAATGGGTTACTAATCTAGCCCCCAGTTACCTGTATTTTCATTCAATTTGTGCAAAGGTAAACTATAGAAGCAGAACTTCGGGGGAGAGGGCGTGAAAAAGTATATTGATCAAACAGAGGCTTAGCAAACTAAGATCAAAATCACAGTGTGCATTTAGCATCTTTGAAGTACACAGAACTTGATTTGATATGAACATCTTCAGATCTGGCTAACTTCCTCTGTGTTTCATAATAGAATCAAATTGTCTGGTGTATCCTTTTAATTAGTCTATCAAATGTCCTAAAGCTAAAAATAATACAGGAAGGACACTGAAACATATGAATAAATATATTATTCTAATGTATTTACTATTCGATATATTAATAAATATTCATCCCCTCAATATAATCCCTCAATATCTGTAACATTTAGTGATCTGGACATAATTCCCTTTTTCCATCAGACACACGTGCTAAGTAAGCCAAATTCTCAGAACCAGATACATTTCCTTTGCACATTCAGCAAGGAAATTTAAATAGTTTACTAATTTATGTTGTGCATTAACTTAAAGGCTACAAGGTGAACTCAAATTCTTTTTCTAATATATGTCCTTGTTGTTGTTAGTTGCAAAGTCGTGTCCGACCCATCGCGACCCTATGGACAATGTTCCTCCGGGCCTTCCTGTCCTCTACCATCTTCTGGAGTCCATCTAAGCTCACGCCTACTGCTTCAATGACTCCATCCAGCCACCTCATTCTCTGTCGTCCCATTCTTCTATTGCCCTCAATCTTTCCCAGCATTAGGCTCTTCTCCAGTGAGTCCTTCCTTCTCATTAGGTGGCCAAAGTATTTGAGTTTTAGCTTCAGGATCTGGCCTTCTAAAGAGCAGTCAGGGTTGATCTCCTCTAGGACTGACCGGTTTGATCGCCTTGCAGTCCAAGGAACTTGCAGGAGTCTTCTCCAGCACCATAGTTCAAAGGCTTCAATTCTTTGGCGCTCAGCCTTTCTTATGGTCCAGCTTTCACTGCCATACATTGCAACTGGGAAGACCATAGCCTTGACTATACGCACTTTTGTTGACAGGGTGATGTCTCTGCTATATGTCCTATGTGAGGCTTAAGATAACCTACATCCTAATCCCAATGTTCTTATCTAGTAATTTTCATTATCTTTCTAGATTTAAAACTAAAACTAAATTTTGAAGTCTAATAATGGTAATTGTAGATGTCACTGCGTTTTTATGTGTTTGACAGCAAGCACGTTGCAGTCTGCTCTTTGCAGCTGTGCTGTTGTCCTATCATTGTAACCATGGTGAGTGTCACATGTACAACCATGTTTTGGTTTCATGTCTGGCTCTACGACTGTAGAGCCAGACATGATTCATGATTTTCATGATGATTGATGATTGATGATTTTCAAATGATCAGCATTATTATTAACTCATTGAATTATGAATGGAAAGATGCTATTACCAAAATTAATCAAGTACCCATTACCCAACGTACGGTGGATCATGTATGCAGAATTTTAACCAAAGAAGAGGAATTTATGCAAGCCACGCCATATTTATGAGGACCACCTGCATCAAGAGCTCCAGCGAGGTGTCCCTTCCGTGGAAGAGCCTACATTCCAAGGATGCCAAGATGTTACATCTGCAATCGTGTGGGACATGCCACCTGAGATTGTTTCCAACGATTCTCAGTGCCCGCCACGTACCAGCCCAGAGGAACAGATTCCAGTGGAGGCAGAGGTAGAGGCAGAAGACAAGGTCGTCATGGTCCCAGGCGTGATCCGCAAGCTTCACTTGCCACACTGGCCTTAACCAACGATCCACAACCTCAACCAGAGTATGACAGACAACTTCTTTGGACTTTGGACAGTGGAGCAACATTACATGTTACCTATAGAAAACAGCTTTATACAGAGATGCACGAGCCTGAACCTGAACTTCGTGAGCTTTACTCTATTTCAAATCATCCTGTTCAGGTCATGGGGAAAGGAACTGTTTATATTGAAGAGCTCGAGGCATTTATTCCTGATGTTTATTATGTACCATCAGCAAATAGTAGTTTGCTTAGTCAGAGTCACTTGTCTAGGGTTTCAAAATTCCAGGTCCATCACCTTGAAAAAGCAAGTTATGTAGTTAAAGACGGAGATATTGTTGCTGAAACCATGTTGATTGGTGCTGTTTATTACATAAAACCAAAATCTAAGCGGCAAGAGCAGGCAAGTATACAAGCTCCAAAAAAGGAGAGTGCAGGCCCAGTGAGAGATGTCCCAGAGAGAGATCCTGTTGCTATTTCAAAGGCTTCTAAAGCTAACAACAAGATATATAAGACACAGGTTGCACATGAGGTTCCTAATAAACATGCTAATGTTGAGAATTCACTAACAGGTAAACCTTTGCATTACAGGTGTATTCATAAGTGGCACAGAAGATTGGGTCATGCCAGTTTCCGTGTTCTTAAGAAGATGCCAGAGTTCGCAAGAGGTTTGGATCTAAAGGGGTGTAAGGTGTTCTTGGATTGTGCTATCTGCAAGAAATCCAAATCCAAAGCAGCAGCAATTCCAAAGCGTGCTACACGCCTGTCAACACGCATTTTTGATTTGGTACAAACTGACATACTGGGTCCTTTTACACCAACAATTGGTGGTAAAAAATATTTCTTGACAATTTTTGATAATTATTCTAGATATGGATATGTATTTCCTATGAAAGAAAAATCTGAGGCCTTTCAGATCTTTAAAGACTTTGCCGCTCTTGTCTATACCCAACACAAAGTTAGCATAGCTAGAATTCAGAGTGATCGCGGTGCTGAATTCATGTCTCAGCCTTTTCAGGACTGGATGCGTAAGAATGGCATACTACACCAGACCTCAGCTCTTTACACTCCAGCTGAGAATGGAGTGGCAGAACGCAGAAATGGGGTACTGAAAACCATGTGTTGCCTCCTTGAAGACGCTAACCTCAGTCTCCCATACTGGGGTGAGGCTATTAAATATGCAAATCATATCATCAACTGTACGTGGAGTAGTGTAATAAATCAGACCCCTTACTTCATGTTATATGGATACAAGACTGATCTCTTGCATCTCCATATTTTTGGTTCATACGCTATGGTGAATATTCCTTTAGCTCAAAGAAAGAAAGGAGGTCCTGCAGCAAAAAGAATGAGATTTATGGGTATTGATGATAATTTGAAATGGAGCAAATACATTGACTCCACTCATGTAATTGTGATTTCCCAATCTGCTACTTTTGAGGAAGATGCTGACTGGTCCAGGATTCATTCTAACGATCCTGGAGTTTATTTTCCTAGAGATGCTGCTGCTAATGCCACACAGCCTGATGCTCAAGACTCACAGGTGAATATCCCTTCCATGAGTTCTTCTCAACCTACTGTTCCATCTTCACAAGCCGCCGATGTTGCCGCTAGCGACGATGATGAAGACGAGGACGAAATGGAAGAATGAACGGTCGTTCCTAGACGTTCCAAGAGGGCCACAAAGGGAATCCCTCCCAAACGGTATTCGTGGCACGTAACAAATGGACAGTCTAAAGAAACTTCAAGTGTTTATGCCTGCAAGCCCTCCAGCAAACAAGAAAGTTATTGGCACTCGGTGGGTCTACAGAATTAAAAAGAAGCCTAATGGTGAGTTGTTGTATAAGGCCAGACTTGTAGCTCAGGGTTTCGCTCAACGTTATCCTAAGAACTATACAAATACTTACTCACCCACAGTTCAGACTGAGAGTGTGAAAGTCGCCTTAGCCACTGCAACTATCCTTGGTTTAGAGGTTTTTCAGTTCGATGTTGAAACGGCTTATCTACGTGCTGACCTAGATGAAGAAATCTACGTGAAAGGTCCTCCGGGGTTCCGACAACAAGAAGTGGATACATGGTTTCTACACAAAAGTCTTTATGGTCTGAAACAGTCTGGTTTAATGTGGTACTTATGTCTTACTGACAAACTAAATTCAATGGGCTTTATTAAGTCCGAAACTGGCGAATGCGTGTTTACTAAAAGATCTGATAATGGGTATGAGATAGTTCTTCTTTATGTTGATGATATTGTTTATATTGGTCCAAATAAGCAGATGAGTGAGGATTTTGCTAAAGCTTTACAAAAGTACTTCACGTTGAAGGCTTTGGGATATATTAATACTTATTTGGGTATTCAGATCATCAAAACTCAGAAGGGGTTTAGTCTTACACAAGAAGATAAAATTGAACAACTGTTGCATCACTGCAACATGAAGGATGCTAAGATAGTGAGTATACCCATGCAAACCGATTTTCCCAACTTGGCACATGAACCAAGTCCTGAGTTCTAAGATCAAACACTTTATCGCTCAGTAATTGGGTCGCTGCTGTATATTAGTAGTTGGACTAGACCCAACATTGCACTTAGTGTTAATTTCTTATCACAACACGTAGGCAAGGCAAAACAGTTTCATTGGACATGTGTTAAAAATTATTGAGATACTTAAAACACACTAAAACATAAAGTTAGTATTAGAACCGACACATACTGATTATGCAGAGTTATGTTGTTATTCAGATTCCGATTGGGCGAGCGATAAGAAATCACGTAGGAGTACCTCAGGTTATATGATATTCTTGAATGGATGTCCTGTGTACTGGCATGTGCGTAAACAGAATTTTGTTTCTTGTTCATCTACTGAAGCTGAATATGCTTGTGTTTCAGATGCATGTAATTCTCTAACGTGGTTTGATGCTTTAGTCGCAGATATCTGGACACATCCAATTCGACCGATCACTGTGATGGAAGATAACAAATCTGTGGTGTATATATCTGAAACACAATTTACAGGTTCAAGGTCTAGACACATTGACATCCGTTATCAAAATATAAGACAAGTAGTTAAACAGGGTTTTGTGGAATTGCGGTATGTACCTACACATGATCAGATTGCTGATATGCTTAACAAGCCACTTCCTGCAGCCCAGCATTAGTATCTGTGTAAGAAAATGTGTCTTATCTGAGTTCTGCTTTACTGACAAAGAAGGGGATGTCACTGTGTTTTAATGTGTTTGTCAGCAAGCACGCTGCAGTCTGCTCTTTGCAGCTGTGCTGTTATCCTATCATTGTAACCATGATGAGTGTCACATGTACAACCATGTTTTGGTTTCATGTCTGGCTCTACTACTGTACGCATGTCCAAAACAAAAAGTTTCTTTTCTTTCTCTCTTTGCAGTCTGGTGAGACAGAGCATGTAGTTAGTTAAGAGTCTTTCTTTTGTTTTCTGATTAAAGTTTTTTACAGTAGAATATGTTTCGGGTTTTCTTTCTTTTACCTGTTGTTCACCATGCGTCAAATGAACCACGGTTCATTGACTTCTGATAAGGAGTTTTTGATTTTCTCCTTTGACAGTAGCATCCTTAATATGAAAAACCACATTAACAAAACATTCTTTTGCTCTTCTTTCTCATTTCATAGAAAAATATGTTTGTCTTCATGGATCATTCTATTTTTCATTTCTAACTTATTTGAATCAATTTTTGCCCTCCAACTATCTCATTAGGTAGATCCATATAAATAATTTGATGAAGCACTCCAGTTTATAATCTTTTTTAAATATATGATCAATCAATTAATGAAAACCAGTAATAGCCACCAAATTAGTAATATAATTATAATTCTAAAATGAGCATAAAGAAACAAACAGTAAACAGGGTAAAATTAATGTACTAAATAAATATAAATTTAAATATATTGCATATTAATTTAAACATGTAACAATATATCAAATTGTACATAGAATTTGTTTTATTATGAAATATTATTGTTAATGAAACAAATAGCTTTTTCCAAAATGGCTGAATTACGTATTTCTTGAATCCAGTCTTTGACTTTTCTAATATCTCGGTACAATGTCCTTGGCTAAATCCTATGCCATATACAACTAGTACTCCTCAAAAATATTTCTGAAGTGCTCCACTTGAGAGCAAAGATTCCTCTGGATCTGGTCTCAGAGCTGTGGACCATAATATCCAAAGGTCCATCTGAATCTTGATGCAACTCCTTTATGATTTTGAGGAGCAGATTCAGAGCTGACTTCCTTTAGAAGCAAAGTGCCTCATCATATGATTTACACAGTCCTTTGCCCTCTTTCCAATATACTGTTTTGTCTTTATCTTATAACATTTTCAAAATACTTAAGTAAATACAATAAACTTTAACTAACTGACAGTTTCCAATTAATGCCTCTTCAATTTCATTAGGTAAAAAATGCTGATATGTATTGTTTGCTACATGTCATGTGCTTGATTGCATATAAGTAGACATCGTACTAATCTCCTTAAATCATAACAAACAAACTAGATGTCCTTATTTCAGAAGTATTACTGCTGAGGACTTTAAGTTAATAAACACAGCACACTTTATAACCTCTCTAGGGAAATCTTATTTTAAAAATACCTGGCAGAAACAATTGTTCAGTTAAGAATCAATAAGAATCAAATATTGTTAAACTGTTTACTGACTATTTAAAAATGAAAAAAGGATGAGCATAACAGAGTTCTTTTCTTGCCTTTTGCTTTATTACATTTGCAACTGTATACACAGAGAGAGAGAGAGAGAGAGAGAGAGAGAGAGAGAGAGAGAGAGAGAGAGAGAGAGAGAGAGAGAGAGAGAGAGAGAGAGAGAGAGAGAGAGAGAGAGAGAGAGAGAGAGAGAGAATCTGTCCATCTACTGAATTTAGCATGGCTGATTTTTTTCATTATAGGGCCAAACAGAACCATGTTAACTTTAGAAGATGCAATCACTTGAAAGAAGTTCACAGCTGGACAAAGCTGGGAATAATGCAGTGAAGGAAACACACAGCAACCTTTAGTTGTATGAAGAGAAGAAAGGGAATACTATGAAAGCCAAAGCTTTCAAAACTCACCAGCAACAAACATGAAAAATGTCATCCCATCGGAAGACACAACAGTCTTCATTTTTAAAGCGTTTCTCTGAAGCACAGAACAATCAAATTATTTGACTGCTTGTGTAACATGAAGATGGTATTATCAATGGACATCCTGCAGGTGCAAGATAAGATAGAAAGAAAGGAATATTATAAAGCTACTTTCCATTGTAACTGACTGATTTGGTAAGCTGGACATTTCATACTTAATAAAAAGGATTATTTTAAAATCCCTTTCAGTCCAATGGGATATATCTACCTTGTTGCAGCTATGTGATTCATTACTAAAAGCTCTTCTTTCAAAAGAAGGCAACTGTATTAAGTGTATGAAATTAGACTTCACGCAACTGGCACAATAGTATGAGATCTCCTCAGATGAATTGTTATGAGAGGGAGAATGACTAGCTGAGCAGGGCAGTTTACTTCCTTTTTTCCTTACTTCATTTATACAGATCCCAGAAATTGTGACAAATGTTAATGATAACTTATTATAGACAAGAAACAGCAGTTTTCACACAAGAGTTTGCACGGAGAGCTGCAAGGTCAAATTTAGCTACACAGACTATAAAACAGGATGACTAAATATTGTCTTTTTATATCAAGTACGCAATATCCCATAACAGGAAAAAAATGACTTTTTGCTACTTCTCTTTTTATTATTGGCCTCTGGAATTTAGTTTTACAAAGATGTGTCAGGAAGAGCATGAAACCTCCATTACCGTATTTTAAAAAAAAGCCTCCTTTCATGAAACAAGAAAAAAATTACAAATGTATTTTATTGTATTTATTTTATTTTCATGAAATTTAGGGTTGTGGTTTTCAATTTAACCCTTTCTTAGTGAATCACTTGCTAATAATAGTATATGGCAACATCTAACCAACTTGGGCTAATGAGAAAAACTAAGCAAAATCCAATTCTGAAACAGAAGTATAGATGGGAATGTTTCCATTACTTGTAGACCTGTTTGTAGACCTGTTAGATAAGGAAGGGAACAGAATGTACCAGATATTTCAGATATATTTTTCAGCATTCAATCAGGGTGGATATTTTATCTTTAATATTAATGATATATTTCTCATTTGTTATATTTTGTACACATTTTTATTTTTTATGTCAGCCTTTGATGTTTGTTCTTTATTCTTTTTTTTTCTTTCCCCCTCCAAATTTTGTATTTTAATTTTGGAGATAAATAAAAAAAAAGCTATTTTAAAAAAAAGTCCTATCCTCTGATAGGAAATTCAAAGACTGTATACACCGGTTGAAAAAAAGTGTTCCGGAAGTAATGTTCTAAACCTTGGATTAAGATCACTTTGAAATACCTGCTGAATTTTTGCATATTAGGAAATGTCATTTTGTTTGAGTAATAAAGTGGGTTTTTATTGCCCTTTTATATATTTATTTGATTCAATTTCTAGAGCCACCCATCTCAACCAGTGATTCTGGACACTTACAATTGGATCTATTACATGCTGCCCTGAGTCTTTTTGGATTTAGGTGGCATTAACAATACCAATAGAAAAATATATAAAGTAATACATTAATTTCCAAGAAATTATAGATACATACACTAAGTGATGAGAAATTAAGTTTGATTTAAATATGTCTTAATGTTTGTACACTTATTTAATTATTATGATTCTGTAGGCTGCATCAATTTCCAGAACATGGTAAATATTTATTTCACTCTATTCTGCTTAGATCAGAACCACCTTGAGTTCTTTGTCTGATTCAGGGCATCATACTTGAAGAAATTCAGTAGACCTGGAACAAGGTAAGAGGAGGGAAAAAGATTAAAAGGGATGCAATGGAAACTAAATTCTATGAAGATAAATTGAGGGACTTAGGCAGCTTTAGCCTTGAAAAAAAAAGAAATTGATAGGAGTGGCAAGGATATATGCTAATATTCTTCAAATGCCTAGGGGAAAAAATCCCATCTTAAAAAGGACAATAGCTGTTGTTACTTTTTTCGCAGTACATGGTGCAGAGTAATGATTTCAGTTATAAAAAGACCAATGCATGGTCACTCATGCCTTTGTCATCACTTATCTGGATTACTGCAAAGCACACTAACTGAGAAGTGGAATATGGCAATCCATCTCTCATCCAGACTAATTAGTATGCCCATGTAACACCTCTGCTTTGCAAGCTAAATTACTTACTAATAGCCTTCCAGGTGCAATACCCATCAGGGCACAGCACTTTTACTTCTTTGTGTACTTCTGCCCAGCCAGTAACACTGGATAGGATGGGCATTTGGTGCAAGCCAAGGAATGTATCTTACAAAAGATACATTCTTTGGAAGAGCATTTCCCACAAAATTTGGAAGGTCATAACTCTGCCTTGTCTTTCAGAAAGCTCCAAAGATCTGTTGTTGTTGTTGTTTTCTTTGGGTACCAGGTCAGGAGGTCCATGCCTGCTTTGACTGTTTCTGGAAGGTTATTTTTATTTATTTAGAAATAAGCATACCTTTATTTTCTATGTCTCAAGGCAGCATACATAATACTTTCATCTCCTATTTTCCTCACCATTACAATCTCATGACATGAGTTGGGCTGAGGGAGGGACTAGGCCAAAATCCCCCAGATCAGACTTCAATCTAGTTTGGCACCAGAATAAATGGTTGGATGGGTGGATGAATGGAGGTACTCCTGGCCCAATATGTTTTACAATATTTTAATTGGGGGAGGGGTCATTATCTGCTATTTTAATTGTGTATATATTCTGAGTCATACCTCAACTGGGTGGCTATATGAATTTATTATGATAAATATACTGGAGAAATAAGTCCTTTTCCACTTCATGGAAGGGCAAGCTCTGCATTTTTTCTCTTTCACTAATTAAAGGTCAAATAAATATCAGCTGTAATTTTCTAACAAGAAACATGCCACACTAGTGGGACAATTTGCAAATCTCTTTCAGGAAAAAAAAGTAAGTTGCTTTCAAATCAACAGTGCTAGTACTTCAATTTTCTTCTCACAAGGAGCAAAAAGTCATCTTTTTTTCTTTTTTGGTTTTCAAAGTAACAGGTTATGAAATATATATTCAATGGGGAAAATGTAGAATTGGAAAAGAAAATCTTTGGTTTGGTTTGGGCAACCACCTAAGTACTAAGTGCTAATAGGATATCAGTTTAGCCTTAAGACTTCAGGGATGCATAAATTGCTCATTCTGTAGAATAGAATCTGCAAAAGGTTTGTAAAACTAAAAAAAAAAAAGTTTCCCAAAATTTCACATGCAGTGGTTTCAGGAGAACCTGTTCAACAAACCCACTTACTATCGTGACTAAAACATCACAAAAGAGTGAAGGAGAAAGAGAGAGAGATTGGAATACAGGCAGTCCTTGACCTACAACCTCAAATGAGCCCAAAATTTATGTTGCTAAGTGAGAAATTAGTTAAGAGAGTTTTGCCCTGTTTTTAGACTTTTCTTGCCATATTTAATTTAATTTAATTTAATTATGGGACTTATATGCCGCCCTATCTCCCGAAGGACTCAGGTTGGCTAACAACAATATTTGCTAAGTGAATCACTGCAGTTATTAAATGTTGTTAAGTAAATCTGTTTTCCCCCTTGACTGTGCTTGTCAGAAGGTTGCAAAAGAGGATCACATAACCCCTGGACACTGCAAACATCATAAATGTGAGTCAGTTGTCAAGGATCTGAATGTAAATCACATGACCATGGGAATGCTGCAATGGTCGTAAGTGTGACTAATGGTCATAAGTCACTTTTTTGAATGCTGTTGTAATTTCAAATGATCACTAAGTGAACTATTGTAAGTAGAGAACCATTTGTATATCTATGGACATTACAAAAACTAAAACTTTCCTACATTGTCAGATTAAACCCATATTACTTCATATTAATTTAATCCAGGATTATTATTTTTTGTTATTTTAAAAGTTTATAGTGTTACATCCATCAACCAATTCATTCTGATTAGAATATACATTACAAGCAATGTGCCCTCTCTCACAAACACACCCAACCGGACTGAAGCACTTACAAGTCAATTAATTCCCTAGTCAAATAACATAAAACTATGAAGTTTAGAATAGACTTGCTTGTCACTGGTGTGAATTGCTCAATAATCTTTAGCCAATTTAAATGCCAGAACACTTCAATCTCCTCTAGTCTCACTGGGCCTTATGCAGGTAAGATCATTCTTCATCTCTTATTGTGAAAGCAGATGTGGGCTTTAAAGACCAATTTCCCTGAGGGCTTTTTCTCATTGTTCTCTCCATCAAACTTGATGAAGCTTCCATTTAGCTGATCATTGTCAGTGCAATTCCAACTAGGCATGAGGTAAAGTTGATTATCATCTGCTGGAGGCATTGTCTGATAAAAGGAAGCTGGTTCTTTTTTATGGAAAAATGCATCAGGGATTACATATGGAAAGCATAGAAGCAAGGTTAATTGTTCAAGACCCAACACATGGAGGGGGACTAACCAATGTATAACTCAATATTTCAAATGAAGATTTTATTCTTATTCAAGGGGGAGAAACCTTAATGATTTACAGAATGCCGCTAGGAGTAATTTCAGTGTTTTAACTTTTCATGCTTTTCCCAATTATTGGATTGTTTATCTGAATGAACAAGAACAAGAAGAGAGAGATAGGAAAATAGAATGCAGTGAAAAGGAAAGGGAGGGAAGATCCATCCTCAGAAAGGCCCTAGCCTAAGTAACTCATAAAATCATTTCTAGTAATTTAGAAATGATTTTAAAAATGGTGACCCCAATGTATATATAAAAAAAGAAGTGTTTTGCACAAAAATGCTGTTGTCAGCAAAAAGAAGACAAGAACTTGCTGGGAATCTAACTATGCCAGGGGTCAGTCCAACAAATTATTGCCTTCTCTTGATGGCAACTTCATTGCCAGAGGGCAAAAGAAAGAACAAAGGGAGTACTATCCTGGACCTAATCTTCACCAACAGATAGGAACTGGCTAAAGAAATGAAGTTTATTGGTACCTTAGAAGAAAGTGATCCTGTTATCTTGAATTTGTGATGCCTAGAGGCAGAATTCAGAAAAGCTAGGTCTTCCTACCAGACTTTAGAATATAACTTCATATGAATCTGAGGAAAGTTAGGAAAGATTCTATCAGTGGAAAGTCTGTTGAAAACTTTCAAGAAAGACAGAATGAGATGTGATACTGAAGATACAGTTACAAGCAATCTATACAAGGAAGAAAAATAGGAAAAATCTGAAGAGGCCAGCATTGATGTATGCAAAACTATCTAAAGCAATGGAGAGAAAAAGGGAAATGTACTGGAAATGGAAGGAAAGGAACATGATCAGGGAGACTAAAGTGCCTTCCCATATGATCTTCCATATTGTCTAAAAATACATAGCTATAGAGCCTTGGTGGAGCAGTGGGCTGATGCCTCCTTAAGTAACACCAGCTGCCTGCAATTAGTGCAGGTTCGCATCCCACCAGGCTCAAGGTTGACTCAGCCTTCCATCCTTCCGAGGTAGGTAAAATGAGGACCCAGATTGTTGGGGGCAATTAAGCTGACTTTGTAATAATGTTGCTTGGGTGTGTGTGTGTGAAAGCCCTAATAAGCAGGCATATACATAGAATGAAGGCTACTGCTAAGCTTGTAAGCCGCCCTGAGTCTTCAGAGAAGGGCAGGATATAAATGTAATAAAAATAAAAATAAAAAAAATAAAAAAAATGTCACAAAGTATGATATATTTCATAAAATTCTAAGGCTGGAAGGGATCTTGGAGGTCTTCTAGTCCAAACTCCTGCTGAAGGCAGGAATCCACATACCAACTCAAATGGGTGTCCAATCTTTTCTTGAAAACCTCCTGTGAGGGAGAACACACAACTCCAGGAGGCAAGCCTCCAGACCCTTTATCATCTTTGTTGCTCTTTCCTGAATTCTTTCCACAGCCTCAGCTTAATAGCTCTTACTGTCAGAATTTTTTTCCTTATTTCCAGGTTGGATCTTGCCCTGCCAAATTTCTACCCATTCTTCTTGTCTTACCCTCAGGTACTAACAAGTATAAATTAATGCCCTCTTCCCTGTGGCAGCCCTTCAAGTCTCGGAAGATTGCTATCTGTCTTATCTTTGTTAAATTAAACATACCTAACTCCTTTAGCTGTTCTTCATAGTATTTGGCCTCCAGACTCCTTATCATCTTTATTGCTTTTTTTCTGTAATCTTTGTAGGCCCTCACCTTCCCCCCCCCCATTGTGGTGACCAGAGCTGATCTCATTAATCCAAATATGTGTGTTATATACTGCATCACTATCTCTTCCCATGATCTTGATGCTACACTATTGACTGGTATTTGAGGGATAGTCCACCAGGACACCTAGATCCCCTTCATAGGCACTACTGTGTATAAACTCTTTATAATATATTCTTACATTTATGTGGATTGCATCAATGAAGATAATTCACAATGATGGATTGCATTGGAGTTTCAGACTAATTTCTTGTTTGTGTTAATGGAGTATATAGTATGTTTATATGGACAGATGTGCAAACCTACACAATCTTTATTCAAGAAAATTAGATATTCTACTTATATAGAGATGAGGAAAAACATCAGCTTCCTCAAGAGTAAACCCAAAAGTAATCAGCAGGGAGTAAGTATTCATATTAAGTTGCCTAGAAATTTAAAATAGAGAGAAGAGTTTTTTATCAGAAGAGGAAGGAAAGGTCAGAGAAACTGTTCATTTAAGAGGCTTAGCTATGGAATAATTCATCTCCTCTGAATTGTTCCTCAAGGAATGCCAGTTGGGAAAGAAAGAAAGAAAGAAAGAAAGAAAGAAAGAAAGAAAGAAAGAAAGAAAGAAAGAAAGAAAGAAAGAAAGAAAGAAAGAAAGAAAGAAAGACCTGCCTGAAATAAGTAAAAGGGTTGTTTAAACTTCCTCAACTGTTGGCATTCATAACTTTCATATTGTGCACAGAAACACAAGATAATGTTGATTTTTAATTCCCAATATTGGTTTATTTGCTTCATTAGAACTATTGTTTGATTTGGAGGTTCAGAAAGAAAGCTGTATTGCTTTTAAAAAATATAATTGTGAGAATTTAGAGGGATAGATGCAAATATATTAACTCCTTCCATGGTCTACTAACAGCATCACAAAAAGGGAAGCAAAGGGGTCAAAGTGATGAAAGTATTAGTTCCACAATTGTTTACCAGGGTCATCATGTCATACATGTGCCAAAAGAGGCAGAACCTGTGGCACAATGCTGCAACTGTGCATTTACCTTCTGACAAAAGTAGAGAGAACTCATCTATTGAAGCTTTATTTGCTTGTCCTGCTGCATTGTCCTGTTGATTTCTCTCTGTTTCTTCACTAACAGGTGTCCTATGTAGGAAAATATTAAGGGTTTGATTTCTGATTCCAACTCAACTTAGTTAAAAACAATCAGGCACCTAGCTGCATCTGAGATAAGGAGGGACTGACAAGATAGTGGAAATGTTAACTGTAAGAATGTGAGGTAGTCACAAAAGTTAACAGTAACCATTACCACTAAGCCCTAGAAATCAAGGTTTTCAGATAACAGTTTAGCTAAATTATCCATTTATCTATAAATTAATAGACCCTTTCTTTAAATTCAAGGCTTAGTTGTGAGGGGGAAGTAAAATATCATTTTATCTACCCCTCATTGTATATTATTCACATATATGAATTAACCAAATTAGTAAGGTAAATCTTATCAATCACAGCAATGTCCAACTGCATTGTTGCTAATTAATTCTGTACTTGCCATATAACCAATTAAGTGAAACAGAAATTTGCATAAATCTATAAAGAGGGCCAATAATTCTACTGTTCTTCAGGCTTTTGCCTTTGTTTTTGAACTTTTAAATTGGTATGTTAGTGTAATTGTCTTGGTCACTGATTTAAATGTACCTATAACAGGGGGGGGGGAAATCTCCTTTAACTTCTGGTATTGTGTTTCAGAGGAATAGAAATAAATATGCTAACTCTGTCCATATGGGCCTGCCAGTTACATGTAGATGGTAAGCATGTCTCGGGGTAAAGTCTCTCTGTTTCTGGAGTTTCTGCATGTAATTGAAGATCTTTCTCAATTATGTAGAATATCTCTATGTACAGAATAATTTCTCCTTTTCAAATACTTATCCATTCCAAGTGGAAAGCAATCTGAGTGGGGTTGGAGATAGATCATTTGTCCCCATTCAACCTGAATGTGAAAATATAATTATCAGTTTCATGAAATGCTACTCCACGACTGTAAAAGTTTTGTTTTCTAGGTTATTTTATCTTAAACTACAATAGCATCATCTTTAATCACAGAGATTGAAAAACTGACATAGAATAGAACAGAGTAGAATAACAGAGTTAGAAGATCTTCTAGTCCAAACCCCTACTTAGGCAGGAAACCCTATACCATTTCAGACAAATGGTTGTCCAATCTCTTCTTAAAAACTTCCCGTGTTGGAGAACTCACAACTTCTGCAAGCAAGTCGTTCCACAGATTAATTGTTCTGTCAGGAAATTTCTTCTTAATTCTAGGTTGCTTTTCTCCTTGATTAGTTTCCATCCATTGCTTTTTTTCCTGCCTTCAGGTGTTTTGGAGAATAGCTTGACTCCCTCTTCTTTGTGGCAACCCCAGTTCTGTTTATTGTTGCTTCTGATTCTCTTTTTCCATGAATTTGCAGAAAATACTCTCTGGGTAATCTGCGGGTATCACAAATCCACCTTCTCAGATTCTCTTCCCTTCAATATGAGTGCTTGAATTTCTTGAAAAAGTGGGGAGGAGATGATTAATAAAGATCTTTTAGAGTTTCCCACTTCCTGGAATCTCTTGTGTGCTATTAATCAACCCTAGGAAATGAGCCAGTAGACCTTTGTTAAAGATAATATGGATCCCTTCAAGTCTAGTTATGGAAGAGTTAGAATTATAAAGTTTGATTTAGAACAGGATAATTGCATATTTGGAATACCTTGGTAAGAAATAGAATTTAAGTATCTTAAAACAATTTAAAAGAGCTACTCAGAATGATAACTAGGTCATTATATGTTGATAAACTGCCTGTGGGCTCCAACTGAAGAATGAATGGCAGAATCTAGAGTAGAAAAATAATTGAATCATAGATTATACAGAAGAGGCTATTTGGATATTTAAACATAGAAGGAGATAGATCAATATATTCCTTTTGGATTACTTTTGTAAAAGGTATTTAAATTATTGGTAGAATATTTATTTATCATTTTTCCAAGTTGGCTTAATTAAAAGAAACAAAACCAAATAGATGAAAATGTATGTACCTTGGGGTTGAACTGTGGAGTTGTTGATATTTTCTGAACATGTTCTCCATATTATTTATTTATATAAATGTATTTACTGATAAATCAAGTTTATATGTGGCATAACCTATAGCAACTCTGGATTGGAATACAAAATAAAAACAATGTGCTCCAACAAAGAACAATGTACTAAACACATAAACACAAATTCACACATTACGATATTCTTCTTTAGTCTATCACTTGGGGGAAAAGCCACATCCTTTTAGTTAAGGTATGTCAGTGTGGGACATCACATACCTCTACGGATATGGCATTCCAGAAATATATATTTAAATATATATATTTAAATTTCAATATACTGTATATTTAAATATATATTTAAATATATAGAAATCTGAAACCTCGCTCTCTCACCCTCTCCCTCTCTCTTTCTCTCTCTGTTTCTCATTCTGTAATATTTTGAAGCTGCCAAAATTTCAAATTAAAATACGTACATGTTTCCTATGAAAATGTGTTCCATTTGGTAGTTTAATAATGAAATCTGGTTATGGTTAATCCTTCTTCCTTCCTTTCTTCTGAACACACTTTGATGTCATGTTAAGCATGAAGAAAGAAAGAAAGAAAGCAGAGTGGAAAGACAACAGCTATTTAGAGCTATTGTAGGACTAGAACAGAACAGCTATAATTTTTTACCATTTAGCCAAATAGGTAGATGATAAATATACTATTTACCTAGGGCAGGTACATAATAAAATGTGCAAAAATCTAGGCAGCTCATGGTTGGAACCAAATTAAAAATCCATAATTTTGACAATTTGTGCTTCAGTAGTATATAAGTTTGAAACATTCTCATCCATGCCATCTGTTGTCCCCCCCCCCCTAAATTTATCGTAACATAGTGTTGTGTGATATTGGATATAATAAGAGTAAATACTATTTATATTGAGATTTGTAATTTTTTTATGCTCAAAATCTTCCATCTAAAATATTCATTTAGCTTTTCATTGGTGACTGAAAGTAGAAATATCAAGAATTAGAATAGCAAATATGAGAAAAAGGTTGGGGCTTATAATATTATGCAAGATTAACTTTTGTATTTTGGATTTTTAATTCCCTGTAAACCGCCCTGAGTCCTCAGGGAATAGGGCGGTATATAAATATAAATAAATAAATAAATAAATAAATAAATAAATAAATAAATAAATAAATAAATAAGATTGAAATATTGAAAATGAACAAGGTTTTTTTCCCCAGAGACACATTCCAAAATCATTAAGAAATCTGAAGACCTTGTCTTCTGTTTCACATGAATCCCTGGATAATTTACCATATTTTCCGGCATATAAGACAACTGGGCATATAAGACGACCCCCTACTTTTCCTGTTAAATTACCATATTTTTTGGACCATAAGACGCACCTGACCATAAGGCGCACCCAGTTTTTAGAGCAGGAAAACAAGAAAAAAAAAATATTCTGAACCAAATAGTACCGGTATACTAAAACAGGGCTTTTCAACCTTTTCATCCATTGTACCACTTTTAGGACAAGGCAATGTCCAAGTACCACCAGTTGCCCAGCAAGGTGTCAAAAACTTGACCCCCCCCCCAAAAAAAAAGGAAAAAAAATGACAAAGTACAGGTAGTCCTCGGCTTAAAATGATTCACTTAGTGACCGTTCAGTTACGACGGCACTGGAAAAAGTGACTTATGACCATTTTTCACACTTATGACCATTGCAGCATCCTCAGGGTCATGTGATTTACATTCGGATGCTTGGCAATCGATTCATATTTATGATGGTCACATTGTTCCAGGGTCATGTGATCGCCTTTTGCAACCTTCTGACAAGCAAAGTTAGTGGGGAAACCAGATTCACTTAACAATCATATTACTAATTTAATTTCTCTCTCTCCTTCTCTTTCTCTCCCTCTCTCCCCTCCCTCTTTCTTTCTCTCTCCTCTCTCCTTCTTTCTCTCTTTCTCTCCCTCTCCCTATTTTTCTCTTTCCCTCTATTTCTCCCTCTTTCTCTCTTCCTCTATTTCCCTCCCTCTTTCTTTCTCCTTGTCTCTCTCTCCCTCTTTCTCCCTCTATTTCTCCCTTTCTCTCTCTCCATTTCCCTCCCTTTCTTTCTCCTTCTCTCTCTCTTCCTCTTTCTCTCCCTCTCTATTTTTCTTTCCCTCTATTTCTCCCTCTTTCTCCCTCTCCCTCTATTTCCCTCCCTCTTTCTTTCTCCTTCTCTCTCCCTCTTTCTCTCTCCCTTTCTTTCCCTCTATTTCTCTCCCTTTCTTTCGCCTTCTCTTTCTCTCCCTCCCTATTTCTTTCTCCTCTCTCTCCCTCTCTCTAGTTCTCTCTCTCCCTCCCTCTCTCATTGTCCCTTCCTTCTTTTCTTCCTTCCTTCCCTCCCTCTTTGTCCTTCCCTCTCCATGTTAGAGCAGTACCTGCGGAGGCGGCCCTGCAGTCCGGCTTTCTCTTGCAGAAAGCAAGCTGAAATGGAGCAAGGGAGATTGCCAGGAACGCGAATCGGCCAATCTCGCACTCCTGCATTCTCCCTCACTCAATTTCAGCTTCCCTTGCTACAAGAGAAAGCAGGCTGAAACGAGGGAGATTGCAGCAGCGCGAGATCAGCCGATTCGCATTCCTGGCAATCTCCCTCGCTCCGTTTCAGCCTGCTTTCTCTTGTAGCAAGGGAAGCTGAAACCGAGCGAGGGAGATTGCAGGAGCGTGAGATCAGCGTTTCTCAGCACGTGCCGATTCGTGCTCCTGGCAATCTCCCTTGCTTTCCACTTGTGAAGGTTGGGGCTGGCCATATGGATCAGCTTCGGACCATAAGACACACCCTTGTTTTCTCCCCAACTTTTGGGGGGGGGAAAGTGCATCTTATGGTCCGAAAAATACGGGTATAGGGTTTGGGCTATACTCGCCATATAAGACTACCGTATTTTCCAGCGTATAAGATGACTGGGCGTATAAGACGACTGGGCGTATAAGACGACCCCCGACTTTTGAGAAGATTTTCATGGGTTAAAAAGTCATCTTATACACCGGAAAATACGGTATGTATTGTAAGTTAATCACAGGTACCAAAATAATGTTTAATAGCACAGGCTAAACATCCTGACTACATTTCCAATAAGCGTGTTCATTCATTTTGAATTTAAAATTATCTCAGTTCAGAGTTTGATTTTATTATCTGACAAGTATCTTTTTATGCCTACTTATTGTTGTCTAGATCAGTCTGATATTTTATATGAAATCAAAATCAAAATAGAAAACAACTAAAAACAGCCTCAGTGTAAATGAAAATACTGATTCTGATTGACTGGGATAGGCGCTGTGATTCATATCCAATGAATTTATTCAGTGGTATTATTCTCTTGTGGTTGTGGTTGTGGTGGTTGTTCTTAGAAGAACAATATATCTTTTTGATCATGACATACATTTTGTAAACAACTCTGGAGAAAACAGCAAATAAATTAGTAACACTCACTACTTGTCTGACTTGCATCTAATTTATCTGGGGTGAATGTGAGCTTAGTTTTCTAATTTTTTTCATGAACATTAGCACATGGCTGCATAGAAGGGGTTTGATCAACAAATGTATTACTTTTAGTCAATGGCCAGCATTTAGAGACATATTGTACAATACATTTAAATGTACTAATATTCACTGAATAAACAGAATAAAACAAATTATCTAGCAAGGCACTCTGTTAAAGCTAAAAATATTGAATAAAACTTGTATCTAAATGCAAAAGAGGAAGTAAATATTTATCTTAAAATAATTTGTCAATACAGATGTGAATCATCCCATAAGTAAAACAGCAACAACCAAAACCTGAAGTATTAATCAAAACAGAACATAATTACCAATATACAAAAAGAAAAGTAATTACTAATGTTAGCCTGAGACCAATTTTGTTTGAGGCCTGTCACTTAGCTTCTTGGATGAAATTGAGGACAAATGTTATGACCCAGCTGGTCACAGTTAGGCAGGCCTCCAGACAGTTCTTTATTTCTCTTGGGAATAGTTCAACAAATGGCCCTCCACCGACCAGTAAGGCTCCATCCTCAGTCCCCCAAACAGCAGCCCATAGATTACCCAACAAGTCCACAAGGCAAAAGTCCAGGTATAAGACAAGGGATGTTTTGAAGGCAAAGTCTTTAGGGCTAGGGCAAGACAAACAGCAGGCCATAAAACAAGGTGGGGTCCAAGGCAAAAGCAGTTCCAAAGGCAAAGTCTTCAAGGCAAAAACAGTCCTTGAAGCAAGGCAAAAGCAGTCTTTGATGGAAGGCAAAAGCAGTACTCAAAGCAAGGCAACAGAAGTCGCCAAAACAAGACAAAAGGTCTGAGTCAAAGCCAGGGAAGTGTAATCCAAAAATATACACTTATTCCTGGCAAAGGCCCCTCTTCACAACATCTCTTAAATGCTACTCTCCAGGTGAACCTCGTGAGGAGGGACAGGGTGCCCTCCTCCTGGATAGTCGGTTTGCCCTGTACTGATTCTGCTTCCTCTCCATTCTCCATGCTCAGGGATCAGGCAGGGGAGACATTTGCTCATCTCCAATGCTCCTACACTCCTCTACTCTGCTGCCTGCCCTTTCCATCTCCTCCCCACTTTCTCAGTCAGCCTGCACCCTCTCTTTCTCCCTGCCTACATTTTCCAAGGCCCAAGGGACCCAGGACTGCCTCGTCCTCATCCCCAGGTCATTCCTCATGGGCTATAGGGATTGCACCATCCCCCTCCATTTGCCCTGGCTCCAACTCCTCCTCCTCAGACCTGGGATCTGACTGGGCCATGACAACAAATAACTTCAAACTCTAGATTGTCTGCAAGGCTAAAGAAGCTAATAAACAGAAAATACAAATAAGGAGTTCAATATGAACATTAGCAGAAAAAAATTAAAAAGTCAGAAAGGAAGAAAAAAATGACAAGAATCTATTACAAAATACAGAAAGTTTATTTCTGCTGAAGAGACCTTGGCTTGAAACAGTACTACTCTTCTTTAATTCTTATATCCCATATAATGTTTCTGTTCATCTTTAACAGAATATATGCTTCTTAATAATTGACATCTATTGATTCTTACTCTTTTTGCCTAATGCAAAAAGAAAAACAACAAAGTCCATTCTGTCCAAAGTCTGACAATCAGCCAGCATACTTCTTCTCACATTTTTGTTCAGGAAAGTTTTCTTTATAAGAACACACCCACAATGAGTGCTAAACTAAATAATTATGCTAATAAAGCTGTCTTGGTCTTTCTGGATCAGAGTTTTGTTTTGCTCATTGTAGCAATCTTTTGCTTAATCCACTATTCTAGTTCTAGTGCTAAACTGTTGAAATATTATTAGAAGCCAGAATAATATTTATCCCTTTTTCAGTTTGATTAATTGAAAATAATCATTCTC
The DNA here is from genome assembly GCF_964194415.1 of Vipera berus. Taxonomy (NCBI): domain Eukaryota; kingdom Metazoa; phylum Chordata; class Lepidosauria; order Squamata; family Viperidae; genus Vipera; species Vipera berus. Next base: position 85,370 of record NW_027673631.1, read on the forward strand.
TCTGGTTCCTTGTCTCCTGTGATTTAGTTAATTAACTAATAGAAGTAATACAAATAATTTTTACAGTTGTGTACTTATTATTTTAAGAATTATATGAAAATTAATCCCTTACTAGATGATTAATTTTTTTAAGATTAGCTAATGAACAAAAATAGTCGTTGGTTGCCATTTTAATGTATTTTTAATCACCAGCTAAATAACAAAGAAGTTTATTTTAAAATAATTAGGACTACACATCAAATCTCCATAGGATATCAACAATAAAGGGGTTAATGAAGCATCAACTCATCATGAAAACAATTAAAAAAATAAAGAATGCAAATTTCAGAAGTTTAAATTCATCTATTGTCAGGCTGAGTTTCCATGATATATTTATCCTTCCTACAAAATTTAGAGAAAAAAGGATAATGGAGTATATTTAAGAATGGCAATTTTTCATTAATATATAGACACAGATTTAAAATAATTTTTAATCCTGAGAGAAGGAAAGATAAAAACCATACAGAGCATGATGACATGAATGTGACATCTTTTGTGTAATAAAATAACATTACAGGGAAATCTTTTTATAAAACAACAGTTGGATTAGATGTATTATTATTATTATTATTATTATTTTTCCCGGCTCCAAAGATGGCGGACGTGCTGGGGAGAGCTCCGTAACCCCCAGTGGTAAGGCGCCCCCCCAGGAGCCCCCCAGGGATGTCATCGGACCCTGGGGTGGGGTCAGAAGTTTGGGCAGATGAGTTGGGCAATGTGACGCCCGCTGCCTCCCGAATCAGCCGTAGGGGCGCCGGGACATCTCCGCCCCGCCGCCTGGGCCGTTGGCGGCCATTTTAAATGGGGCCAACATCTCCGCTCTGCCTCAGACGCCTGATCTACTCCCGGACGACGGCGGCGTCTCCGAGGGATCAAAGGAGACGCTGCAGATCAGCTGTGCGGCGGAGGCGTCGACAACGAGGACAACAGCGGCGGTGACAGCTCTCCAGCCCCCAGTCGATCATCTTCCCCAGGAGCCTGACAACGGCGGTGGCGGTGGCGGCGTGGCGTCTCCGGCCCGCCCCCTGAGCCACTACAGCCATTGCAGCCATCCGAGTGGGGCCGACAGCTCTGCTCTGCCTCGGCCCCCTGATCTGCTCCCGGGCGGCGGCGGCGTCTCCGAGGGATCAACAGAGGCGCCGCGGATCAGCTGGGCGGCGGAGGCGGCGGCAACGTCGACAATGGCAACGGTGACAGCTTCTCCAAGCCCCAGTCGATCGTCTTCCCAGGGGCCTGGACACCGGCGGTGGCAGTGGCGGCGTGGCGCCTTCAACCTGCCCCCTGAGCCGCTGCTGCCATTGCAGCCATCCTGAGCAGGACCGGAGTCGCTGCTCTGCCTCGGCCTCCTGATCTGCTCCTCAGTAGCGGCGTCGTCTCCGAGGGATCAAAGGAGGCGCCGCAGACCAGCTATGCGACGGAAGCGGCGGCAACGAAGACGCGGGCGGCGAGACAGCTTCTCCGGGCCCCGATCGACTGTCCTCCGAGGGGCCTTGACAGCGGCGCTAGCAGCGGCGGCGTGGTGTCTCCGGCCCGCCCCCTGAACCACTGCAGCCGTCTTGAGTAGGGCCGGCGCCTTCGTCCGTCCTCGACCACCTTGGTCTGCTCCTAGGCGGCGGCGCCTACATCAAAGGAGACGCCGCGGACCAGCAAATCAGCAGAACAGCTGTGCAATGGAGGCGACGGTGGCGAGGGCTGCGGCAGCAGCGAAAGCTTCTCCAGGCCCCGGTCGACCACTTTTACCAGGAACCTTCGACGGCAGCAATAATGGACGCGGCGTGGCGTCTCCGGCCCGTACCCTGAGCCGTTTGCAGCCGTTCCAAGTGGGTGCCGACGGTGTCTCCGTGCCGATCTTCAACCAAAAAGACACCACGGTCCAGCTGATCAGTGGAGACAGCGGCGACTGGACCACCGAAGCCGACACCACCTTGCCTCTACCAACTCTCAACCTCCCTGCCCACCCTCTCCCCACAGGACATGATGGGCCTGGGTGCAAGCCACGGTGGCAGAGTGGCTTGACCTTACACCTGCAGCCCCATAGAGGTGAGAGGTCTATGGGGTATGCTTCACCCAGAGTGGGTTCTGGACCACCCCCGGAAACAGAGTCACAACCCATCGTGAGAGGATGGAGAGTGGCCTGCTTCTGGGGTTCACCCAGCCAAGTGGCAGTGGCTGGGTGACGGTCCAGATACCCACCTACCCGACTCAACCCTCCTGCTAATTCTCCATCCAGGGGACTGCCTTTCCAAAACCCTTGTGACTCTATGCTCCTCCAATATTCCAGCACAGACCTGCACGCCCTAAGGGGTTCCCCCCTCTCCTGGGTGCGACCCGCCTACGCTACATCCAATCTCGATGACGGGCCCGACCACTGGGCCTCTGAGAGATGGCCGGGCAGGGTCAGGGGCCTCCAGCATAAGTCCAACAAGAGGCCCCTGGTTAAGTTCCTAGTTAAGTTCTTTGTCGGGTTAGGGAGGGGGTGGGAAAAGACTATGGTTGTTCAGCAAAGGGGGGGCTTCCAACTACCATAGCACAGGCCAGGCCTACGACCGTTCACGAAGGTGAGGAACGAGGGCCAGTCGCCGACAAAGCCCAGTGGCGAGCTGACGGACAACCAATTGCCAGGATGGTGGGGAACGGCAGAAGGTGCACAAGCAGAGGGCCGTATCGACACCGGGAGGGTCATCTCCGCTCTCTACAAGCGGTGAGATGCTCCGACCCTCTGTACTTCCCCCGAGGACCTGGGAGCGAAGATGTGCAGCCTCCTGAGCTCAGGCTGGTCTACCTAAATGCCAGGTCCGTTGCTAACAAGGCTCCCCTTGTTCGAGACCTAGTGGAGAGTGAGCACGTGGACCTGGCTTGCATCACGGAAACCTGGCTGGGCCCAGAGGGTGGTGTCCCTCTGGTTGACCTTTGCCCGCCTGGTTTCCGGGTGCTGCACCAGCCTCAGGACCATGGTAGGGGCGGAGGAGTGGCAGTAATCATCAGGGAGACCCTTAGCCCGCGGGAGACCACCGTCCCTCAGATAGTCGGGTGTGAGTCTCTCTTTCTGAGATACGGTCTGGGGTCGCAGTTGGGCCTGCTGCTGGCGTACCTTCCCCCTAATCGTGCAGCGGCAGCCCTGCCTAAGCTACTCGATGTCCTCTCAGGGTTGGTGGTTGAATTCCCCAAACTCATGGTTTTGGGCGACTTCAACCTACCGTCCCTGGGAGGATCGTCCGAACTAGCTCAGGAGTTCATGGCTTCCATGACGGCCATGGACCTGTCACAAATAATTTCTAGACCGACTCATGAGAGAGGCCACACCCCCGACTTGGTGTTCTTATCTGGACGGTGGCGTGATGATATTGGTGGGGGCTCTCCAACCGTTATGCCCCTGTCATGGACCGATCATCACCTCCTACGGCTAGACTTCCACTTTGGCACCCCCCGCCGTGGGTGCACGGAGCCAACTAGATGGTACCACCCCAGGCGCCTAATGGACCCTGATAGGTTCCAGGCAGCGCTTGGGAACCCACCTGTACTCCCTGCTCACAGCTCGGCGGACGCCTTAGTGGAAGCCTGGGAAAGGGCAGCCACGGAGGCACTTGACCAAGTTGTACCCCTGCGGCCCCTGACCCGGCGCAGATCCCAGCAAGCCCCATGGTTCACCGCGGAGCTCCGGGAGATGAAGCGTTGGAGACGGGGCCTAGAGAGCCGTTGGAGATCCAGTCGATCCGAATCCGACCGATTACGACTAAGAATCCTCACCAGGTCTTATCTCACTGCGATAAGGGTGGCGAAATCCAATTACTTTTCCACCCTCATCGTGTCCGCAGATAATCGCCCGGCTGCCCTGTTCAGAGTGACTCGCTCCCTTCTGAACCAAGAGGTGAGGGAGGAACCCTTACAGGGTCGAGCCGAGGAATTCGGTCAATATCTGTTGGATAAAATCGCTCGGATTCGAATCGGCCTGGACTCCAACTGGGCAGAGTCGGAGGAACAGGACATGGGCAGTCTTGTCGATGTCATCTGGGAGGAATTTGATCCTGTGACTCCAAAGGAAGTGGACAGGATTATGAGGAGGTTGAGCTCCTCCACATGCTTACTGGACCCGTGCCCTTCCTGGCTGGCTTATGCAGCTCGAGAGGGGACACGAGGCTGGTTTCAGGCGGTCATCTCTGCTTCTCTGAGTGAGGGTCACTTCCCCACCTCCTTGAAGGAGGCGGTGGTGAGACCTCTCCTCAAGAAGCCCACCTTGGACCCAGCTTCATTGAATAACTTTCGTCCAGTCTCCAACCTTCGCTTCCTTGCGAAGGTTGTTGAGAGTGTGGTGGCGCATCAGCTTCCTCAGGTCCTGGATGAAGCGGATTATCTAGACCCATGCCAATCGGGCTTCAGGCCGGGCTACAGCACGGAGACGGCATTGGTCGCTCTGATGAATGATCTCTGGAGGGCCCGGGACAGGGGCCATTCCTCTGTCCTAGTCTTATTAGACCTTTCGGCGGCTTTTGATACCATCGACCATGGTATCTTGCTGCGGCGCCTCAGGGGATTGGGAGTGGGAGGCACGGTTCTGCGGTGGTAATCCTCCTTTCTCCTGGGTCGCTCGCAGTCGGTGCTGGCAGGAGGACAGAGGTCGACTCCGAGGCCTCTCGTTTGTGGAGTCCCTCAGGGGTCGGTTCTCTTGCCTCTCCTGTTCAACATCTACATGAAACCGCTAGGTGAGATCATTCGTGGTTTCGGAGTAGGGTACCATCAGTATGCTGATGACACCCAGCTTTTCATCTCAACTCCAAACAGCATCAGTGATGCCCTCGACGTGATGTCCCGTTGCCTGGAAGCAGTCCAGGAATGGATGGGGAGGAACAGGCTTCAACTCAACCCGGACAAGACTGAATGGCTGTACATACCGGCATGCCAGGATACTCAGAACATTCCATCCCTTAACATCGGGGATGAGTTATTACCCCCTGTTGATAGGGCCCGCAACCTGGGTGTCCTCCTAGACTCACAGCTATCCTTGGAAGATCACATAGGAGCTGTGACCAAGGGGGCCTTCACTCGGGTTCGACTGGTGCGCCAACTACGACCTTATCTGGACCTGGATGCCTTACGTACAGTCACCCATGCACTTGTGACCTCTCGCCTTGACTACTGTAACGCTCTCTACATGGGGCTGCCCTTGAGAGCCACTCGGAAGCTTCAACTGGTGCAGAGTGCAGCTGCACGAACACCTTTGGGGGCCTCCCGATACTCCCATATCACACCTCTCCTCCGTGAGCTGCACTGGCTTCCAGTTGCCTTCTGAGTGAAATTCAAGGTGCTAACAATGACATACAAAGCCCTACATGGCATGGGTCCGGATTACCTACGGGAGCACCTTCTGCCAACGTCAACACCCCTCTGTCCTGTGCGCTCCCAGAGAGAGGGCCTCCTCAGGGTGCCACCGCTCAAAGAATGTCAGCTGGTGGCCCCCAGGGGGAGGGCATTCTCAGTAGGTGCGCCAACCTTCTGGAACTGCTTACCTACCGAAATCTGGATGGCCCCCGACCTTCGCACCTTCCGGCGCGACTTAAAAACTTACCTGTTCCAGCAGTCCGGCCTGGCCTGATAGCTCTTGGGGTTTCAGTTGTTTTTACTATTGTTTTTACTATTGTTTAACTGTATACCTACCTTACTCTGTACACCGCCCGAGTCCCTTGGGAGAAGGGCGGTATATAAAAACAAACAAACAAATAAATAAATAATAAATTATTTTTTAAAAAAATATTTCGATAAAAATGAATTTCTCCATGAATATTTCAAGAAAATAATTCTTAGCAAAAATGCTACAATTATTAATGCAATAGTTGAATCAATAGCTCCCTCATTTTATTTTATTTTTTACTTAGAATTTAATGGAATTTATGGAGGGAGGTTGCAATGCAGGGCACTGGGAGATTCATTGTGCAATGAATCTCTGGAACTTCACATTCAACCTGGACACTTAACTAAATAATTTTTGGCATATCTCATTTTCCCCAAAATATCAGCTTCCCTGCTGAATAGTATAAAACATTTATAGATCATAAGTCAAAAACAAGCAGAAAATATGCATAAGTGGCTGAGACAGACATTTCCCTAATTTGCATAAGTATAAGAAGGGGAATATTTATTATTATTATTATTATTATTATTATTATTATTATTATTATTATTATTAAAAATAAAAGTAATCTCAGCCTTCCTCTGGAGTTGATTCTTAGTTTGGTCTACCTCTAGGTCTGAAAATGTCAATGGCTCTGCATCAAGCTGGATGGAACAATTAGAAATGACTTGGATTGGACTTTAGAAAATAACAAATTTGTGGAGGATCAAAACAAAACCAAAAACAAAACCCTAACCCTAACTCTCCCCCAAAGGGGATGGATAACAAAACATTAGAAGATAATAATAAGATTCAGGGTTGAAATTGTTATCCATGGCATTGTGTTCACATAAAGATCCCTACCCCAATAGCCACCAATGAAGATTGTGTGCCACAAAGCCTCAACCTCATCACAAGGGAGGGGAAAAAAACATGTGGGGGGGTCTGCCACCCCTATTACGTAGACCCAAATGAAAACATAGACATCATATAAATCTGAAGAAAAGATAGTTGTTTAATAGAACAATTATAGTGAGACAAATTTACAAGTCTGAATATGTTACCTTTGCTCCCTCTTTTATCTTTATGAAATTGGGATGGTGTGGGGTGTCTGGGGGCTTTATTTTCCTGGGCTCTAGTTTTGTTTATTTCATGATAGTGAATCTTCCTTCTGTCCTTCAATGCCATCATTTTCATTCACCACAGGATCTGAAAGAGGAAAGGAATGAAGGGACTATAAACAGAAATTTTTCTAACACTATTCTATCCAGATTTAACACCAAAATTGGAAAAGGAAGCATTCTGCATAAAGAATAACTACATCTTGTTAGGATTCAGTTTGCATTTATTTTGTTTCACCCAGACCTTAATAACTTCTACACCTCAAGTCAAAATCTTCATAATGTCCCTGGCTTCACTTTGGATGAAGATATAGAGTTATGTGATAGTATATGATAAGATCTACTGATGATATTTCATAGTCATTTCATTTAGATCAGACATGTCAAACTCGCGACGTCACATGATGTTGCATGACGTATCAGAGCTTTTTCCCCATTGCTGGCAATGGGGTGGGTGCGGTTTCCTTGTGATGCGTCCGGCCCGTGGGCCAGCAGGTTGACACCCCTGATTTAGATGTTAAACAGAAAAGAGAGGATTGAGACCCTACAAATCAATGCTTATTGGGTTGATCACTCTTCCTTCATTGCTATTAACTCTTTTAAAGGCATTGAACCATTGAAACACAGGAAACTCAATTCTCATCCTTTAGGCAATCTAGGAAGATACCATGGTTGATGAAGTAAAATACTGCTGAGAGCTTTAAATGCTGGATTCTCTCCTCCAGCCACTATCTGATAAATGTCATCAACCAGAGAGATCAATGTTCTATACCAGTGATGGCGAAACGTTTAGAGACCGAGTGCCCAAACTGCAACCCAAAACCCACTTATTTATCGCTGGGTGCCAGGTGGGCATGGCCTACTTGGTGGATGTGGCTGTGGTGGTAATGGAAGATTGGGTGGGTGTGGTCACCTTAATGTTACTCGTGGGGAGGGACACCTGTGGGGGGCAGCTGGTTGAAGACGGACAGTTGCCACCTCCGAGGCATGGTGTGGGTGCCCACAGGGAGGGCTCTGAGTGATGCCTCTGGCACCTGTGCCATAGGTTCGCCACCACTGTTCTATACCATACCTAAATTAAGACCAAAAATGTTCCTAATAATCAACTTTTAGATGATTTTCAACCAGTTTCTCAACAATCTTTCCTGGAAAAATAAGAATGAAGAGCAAATTAAAATTGTCCAAAGCTGCAAAACTTGTTTAGACAGGGCATGTAGCAGAATAACAAAGTTGGAAGGAAACTTGGAGGTCTTCTAGTCCAACCCCTTATACCATTCCAGACAATTGGTTGTCCAATCTCTTCTTAAAAACCTCTAGTGTTAGAGCACCCTCAAATCTAGAAGCAAGTTGTTGCACTGATTGTTTTAACTGTCAGGAAATTACTCTTTAGTTCTAGGTTGGTTCTCTCCTTGATTAGTTTCCATCCATTGCTTCTTGTCCTTCAAATGCTTTTGAGAATAGGTTGACCCCCTCTTTTTCTGGCAGCCCCTTAGAGAATGGAACACTGCTATCATGGCAGGGATAGCAAAAAGGGGAAGCTCTTTTCATGTCACTTCTTTTGTCATGGCAACATGTTTCAAAAAGAAAGAAAGAAAGAAAGAAAGAAAGAAAGAAAGAAAGAAAGAAAGAAAGAAAGAAAGAAAGAAAGAAAGAAAGAAAGAAAGAAAGAAAGAAAGAAAGAAAGAAAGAAAGAAAGAAGCATTGAATATCTCCTGGTCTGAGCCCATAACAGTCCCATCTAGCAACACAAAGAAGCCAGAAGAGGTGTGGGTCATTGTCAGAAGTGGCAGAAAACAGAGAGCACTCTTTCCATTTCAGAATCAAAAATGTTTATTGAATAACATTGCAAGATATCTTCATTCATAACATTTATAAAATACACCTTTTTCACCTGGCTTTAATGTTTAAACTATTTTAGTACTAACTTTATGTTTTTAAACATTTGCATTCTATATTTGAATAATTATCTGTCACATGAGCACTCATTTGAGCAAAAAGATAGGCTATTAATTAGATACTTAACATTTGTACTGTAACTGATTGCCATTCATACAAATGGAGGCTAATCCTACAAAGGCCCATGCTTTGATGTATTTTCTACAAAGTGCAATTTCTCTGCTGTAAACTCTTGGAAATGTGTATAGAATTTGGGCCTCAGGATGAGCGAAAGTTCCCTTACAGGATGAAAAATCCCTTTAATTTGTTACAGGTGTTTCAAAGGAAAACAGAGTGGCAAGTCTCTTTCTTTCTTTCTTTCTTTCTTTCTTTCTTTCTTTCTTTCTTTCTTTCCTTCCTTCCTTCCTTCCTTCCTTCCTTCCTTCCTTCCTTCCTTCCTTCCTTCCTTCCTTCCTTCCTTTCTTTCTTTCTTTCTTTCTTTCTTTCTTTCTTTCTTTCTTTCTTTCTTTCTTTCTTTCTTTCTTTCTTTCTTTCTTCTTAGCCTGCAGTCTAATGCTTAGCCTGCAGTCTAATGCTTAGCTAATACCTAATAGTTCACATTTATTATTCTTAATTTTATCTCATTACCCCTAAATAACACTCTTTCTACAATTTTAAATAATCCTCCAAACTTGATGTTTGCTTCAATTATTTTAAGGCAGTTAGATCAATTCCTCCAACCACCTAATCAGTGGTATTGGTCTTCCTGGGTTCCCTTTAATTTATCTAAGTCTTGTTAAATTTTAAGTATCTTTAACAAAGTATGTTACATCAGGAATGGTAGGAAAAAAGGTAGCAGTCTTCCAATGATGGAGCATCTGCTTCCCAAATTGATAGCTTCAACATACTTGTGTAACAAGCTGTTTTAACTATTTTTCCTGATCCTCACTGACATACTTGCATTCAAACGTCTTGTATTAAAAGCAAAATCAAATTTTCTTTTGTTTTTAAAATGCTAATGTGTAACAAAAGCTCAATAGAGATCAATATTAAATGATAGTTAATATTATTAACATACAAACAAAATTAGTAAAAGGTTGCACTGATCATGATTCTGTGATAATAAAGGTTTTAGTGAATATCATGAACAAGAGAGGTACTAAGATGGGGACAGAGCTCAACAAAACAAGTGCAAGAAAAAACAAGAAAAGATGAAGAAGATCACATATCAAAGCCCTGATATCTCCAGGTACAATTGGAAACTTTGCTGGAGAAACCATGGTGAGCTATAACAAATTAGTGTCAGAAATACTGGTTTATGTAGAACAGAGGTATCAAACTCACAATGTCACATGACGTGTCGTGACATCGTGACTTTTTTTCCATTGCCGGCAATGGAGTGGGTGCGATTTTGCAATGACGCATCTTGCCCACAGGCTGGCAGTTTGACACTCCTGGTGTAGAACAATAGTCAGATTTAATATAACCAATTTCCTGTTATCGTTTTTTCAAGTTGAGGTCTAAGTCAAAGGTGGTGCTGCATAAGTTATCCTATAGGAATTTTTACGCAAGACACAAAAATGGAAAAAGTGAAAATGTTAAAGAAAGTGACCCAGACTATTGATGTAAGAAGAGGGAAAGAAAAAGCTGATCATCTTTGCAATACAATACATATTGGTTCATGCTCCCAATGGTATTTGAAGAAAATTATAAAGTGATGATAGATACGAAGAAACAGTATCTTAGTAAAACTGGAAATTAGAAAGTTTGCATAAGGCAGGAGAATTACAAATAATAATTGGCAATTCAAAGTCACAATTATTCATCATTCCTGGGTGAAAATAAGAAAGGAATTTTGTAAGTTCTCTTGTCTCCAAACTTTTCCTTGCAGAAATATATATATATATATATATATATATATATATATATATATATATATATATATATATATGTATGTATGTATGTATGTATGTATGTATGTATATGTATATGTATATATATATATGTATATATATATGTATATATATATGTATATATGTATATATATATGTATGTATGTATATGTATATGTATATGTATATGTATATGTATATATATATGTATATATATATGTATGTATATATATGTATGTATATATATATATATATATATATATATGTATATATGTATATGTATATGTATGTGTATAGATATATATATATATATATATATATATATATATATATAAAGTATAAAATCTTCAAACACCGGGATGGATAAAAAACAGTCGTTTATTGCTAAAAGATCATAATAAGCAATAAAAAGTAACCGTTTAAAGCATATCTACCTAATCTAAGCTTTCACTGGTCCTCTGCCAGCATCATCAGAGAAAGCATTGAAGGTTTGAAAAACCATTGGTAAGCCTGTTTGGTTCTGTGCTCTGCTCATTGGCCACGTGATAGACCTTGCTCTAGCCAATCGTGATTGTTCTGACTGTCTCACATCGCTTCCCTTGCAATCCGGTCTTACTGTCTCTTTTTTTATCTTTCTCCTCCCTATCTGTTTTGGTTTGACTACCTTAACTGAACTTGTTTTCTTTTGTTGTTCCTCATCCAATGTCATAGCTGTTGGTATTTGTATTTCCTTGTTCTCTGTGTCCTCCTTCTCTACCCTCCTTGCTTGTGATTGGCCATTCTGTGCTACGCCTGGGTTTTCCTCTTGACTCCCTTCCATGATTTCTGCAAACAGCTCCCTGCCTGGGCACATCATCTTGGTCCGGAGGGTCTGGTTGGGGTGATGGGCCACACTGACCTTATATGGTGCCAGTATGCATGCTGTTGCTTCTGATACCCCATTAATGTAGGGTATCATCCAAGTTGTTGTCTCTAAATCATTTTGTGTTCTGGGGTGCCCTTGGTATCTACTATGCCACCAGATGAAATCGGTTGGGTAGCCATTCTGTCTGCATATACAGTGCAGGTAGGCACATTCTATTTGCTTTGCTCTCTTTGTATTGCAGTGTGTATTTATGTGTGTGAACAATGTCCGGATGCATGTGATCTTGTGGGCCATTGGGTGGTTACTTTTCTAATGCAGCATTCTCTTGGTATGGGTCGCCTTTCGATATTCTGTTGTGTGGAGGGTGCCGTTAGTTTGGCAACTGACCAATATGTCCAGGAAGGCCAGAGTGCCATTGGCCTCCTCTTCCACTGTGAACTGGATATCAGGGAATACTGCATTGAGTTCTTTCATAAAGACAGCCTTGTCTGCTCATTTCATGATGGCAAACGTATCATCGACACAACTAGCCCAAAACATGGGTGGTAGTCAGACATCACCTTGGATTCCAGGCACTGTAGGATTGCCTCTGCGATGACCCCAGAAATTGGGGACCACATTGGTGTGCCCTTGATTTGTTCAGAAATTGTGCCCTGGAATACAAAATGTGTTCTGAGACATAGGTGCAGTAGTTGGATGACATCTTCTATACTAAGTGAATCCTAGTTCTGTAGTCCCTCTAGCTGTAATAGATCTTTTATTGTTGAAAGAGCTAGCTCTTGTGGGATGGATGTAAACAATGATGTCACATCTAATGATACCATGGTTTCATCATCATCATGTATTTTTACTGACTTAAGTCTTTGCAAGAACTCTTGTGATGATTTCACCGTGGCTGTACTTCCCTCCACCAAATATTTCATCTGTTGGCTTAGCCATCTGGCCAAGCCAAACATCGGCATACCCCACAATGGGTCTTAATGAGACCTCTTCTTTATGTATTTTTGGCAGGCCAGAGAACCACGCCAATGCTGAATCTTTTGGCCGTATGGCTCTCAAGTCCTCCTCACTAATTCTCCCTTGTGTTTTGAGTCTGTCTATAACTTTGTTGAGCTGGTTCTTTATGGACATTGTGGGGTCTTTTGTGTGTGTGTGGTACTGATACTCATATGTGAATGGCGTTCATCCTAACACATATATAAATTGGTGATATAGACGGCTAATAATAATAAAATAATAAAAAACATGGACTGCCAGTAAGTTTGGAAATCATGGTCCAATAATCATCCCAAAGGTGCTTTTTCAAGACATGGTCCAGTAAACAATGATTTATAAAATCAGAAATATGGCTTGTGTACTTTTTATTTGATCTCTCCTTCCATGTTTTCCATATGCACATGTCTTTCATTTGGACATCCTAACCTTTAAACCACAATTTGTCATTGTGTCCAAACTAGGAAATTATGATTTACCAAGTGCTTACAAAGTTTGAGATTAACAGAAGGTGTTCATGCTATCATAAGATATTGCTCAGGATTCCAATCCGGGTTTTGATGATATTTGAACTTGAATGCTATAGCTACCTACTTTCAGCTTGCATTATAGAAACTGGAAAGACAGGTTTTGCTTCCCAGATGATAAAAATGCTTTAATTCCCTGAGGCATTATACAGTCTTGAAAGGATTTGCTGTTCATTTTCAAATATTAGCAGGATCTGTTATGGTTACGATCCAATCACATGGCCTAAGGGATTTTTCAGGTGCATTGCTTGTCTCTGATGAAAGACTGCATATTCAGAGTCAGATTGTCCACCATATGCACACTGGCCCTTTCCTTTTCATACCACAGCAACAATATGGCTCATGTATATTCAAAGGACATCAAAGGTGCTGTCCGAAAGACAAAGAGCCTGAGAGGGCTTTTATGCCTTTGATGTACAAAGCAAATAAGCCAGAACTCATCCGAGACTAGTGATGATTAGGGGTGGGCAAATCCTCACATGATCAAAGCATTTGGAGTTGGTGACATATGCAAATATATTAATGACTCTTCCACAAAGGTTTCAACTTTCATATAAGCAGGATAAATGTAGAGGTTCCTTAGATGGATGACATTGTTAACTATAGCAAATGTTACCAAGAATAATCTGTGGTGGCTCATTTATTAAGAAAATGTTTGGCACATTCATTTACATTGCCTTAAACGAATAAGATAAAAGCTTCTTTTTGTCTTAATAATAGGCTCAAAAATGAGGAATTACTCAGTGAAAACAATACTTTGTATATCTGTCATGCTATGAAATTTCAAGGCACCATGATTCAATTCATAGATATCTGAAATTAGTACAGATTGATCAATTGTTTCTGCTGAAGCAGAACATCTCGTACTGGTAAAATGTGCCTAACAATTCCTGTGGTAATAATACTAAATGCTTTGGTTTGCTTTAATAAGTCAAGTGACAGATATTATTACTTATCTGGGCCTGAAGCAGAAATTCTTAAGTAACCAACAGAATTTAGTAATTGCTATCTCTGAAGTGATTGGGTTGAAGGAATTAACTCTTGCTACTTGCCATTTGTTTTGCAAAGATTATTTTTCTGGTAATATATATTATCTGAACATAATGCTTATGGTATCATAAAATGTAAAGGAATTCTTCCATAATTGCAATGTTTTTTCAACTGTTAACTGCACAGTGGATGTGTGAAGTCTTTATCTAGTATATCTGGCCATTTAGAGATTTAGTTCAGCTCTAATTATATTTATAATCTCAGTGTACAATATTTTGGGTGAGGCTGGTACAACTGATCAGACCCAAAAGGGTAGAGCAATCTAGTTACTGTTACATATTTTAAAAACACAACAACAACAACAACAAGAAGAAGAAGCTATTGTGTTTTCTAAAATATCTAAAATTATCTCAAACTTTGATACTACAAGTAATCGTGTAATTTTATGTATTTATTTGCTAGACACCAAGGACCCACCTATTTAACTAAAGGATGAAAACAGGACAGAGTTAACAGCTGGAGTTTACATTCTCAGACTCAGTTAATGGCTGGGGAATTTCAGCCTAACTTGGAAAACTTATATAAATGGGAGAGAGTAGAAATGTTGGGAATTTAAACAGAGGCAACATAGGAATCAGGTATAATGAGACCCTTGAAACAAGAGAAAGTCAAAGTTTATTTTAAAAAAGGGTGGTGCTGCAAAACAGCAGAAAAAAGTTTGGAAGTTTCTGATATACATTCTGATCTATACTGGTATAAATCATCTAAGACCATGCACACACATACAAAATGTACATTATTCATCAAATGCATGCTATGGTACACATTCTACCATTTCTAACCACTCAGAAGCTATCAATCATCATTTATTTTATATGCTGCCCATCTCAACTATCCAGAGTGACTGGGTGGCTTACAATAATGAAAAAACAAACCATAAATATAGAAACACAAAAACCATTAAAATTAAAATTAGCAACAACTAAATATAAGTTATGACTATCATTTCTTAGAATACGTACAATGAAATTCTATTTGATCTTGTTTCTTTGGGAATCTGACAATACCAACTATGTAACTTTCTTAATCCTGGACACATAAAGCCAATACAATTCTGTTCCGTTTCTGTATTATTTAACATATTGCCTGATAAAAAAAAACTCCAAATCTTTCTTATCTTTGCATTGCCATAACAAAGATATGACTCCATTGTCAATCAGAAACACCTCTTAAAGAATCTATTAAAGAATTCAATTCTTGAGACACAATTTTGTTACAGTCAAAGATTTAGATTGGTCAGCTTTCATAGATTTGAGCATCTGATATATTAGCAGAAATTTTGGAAGATTTGTGCACTAACCCTAAGCATTATTCTACTGTGGAGTTGTGGAGAAATTATTGTAAAAGTGCAGTGTTTACTATATATAAAATTGTTTAGGATCTGGATAAACAGTACTAACACTTTTTTTTAGAAATTTTATTAGGTTTTTTCCCCCCTTACATACATATGTTAGTTTTTCAACCAGCGTGTAGTCTGGGTTCAAAAGCACTAATACATAGTCAAGTCCGAATCTTTGGTTCTTTCCTCTAGCCATTTGTAAAATGACTCCCAGGTTTGGTAGTATTGTGTTTCTTCTTTATCTTTCAATTTCATAGTTAATCTGTCCATCTCTGCGCATTCCAATATTTTTTTAATTACTTCTTCCTCTGGTGGTATCCCTTCATTTTTCCAGTATTGCACAAAGGTTATTCTTGCTGCTGTTGTAATGTGTAGAA
Source organism: Vipera berus (assembly GCF_964194415.1). Lineage (NCBI taxonomy): Eukaryota > Metazoa > Chordata > Lepidosauria > Squamata > Viperidae > Vipera > Vipera berus. Next base: position 101,053 of record NW_027673631.1, read on the forward strand.
CCAAATATAAACTTTGTTTATTAATCTTTTCTGGTATTATACCTAATAGAAAAAGTTCAGGATTAAATTCTACATGTTCTCCCAATATTTTTTCTAACCAAGCATGTTTTTTCCCCAATAAGCCTTTGCTTTACCACCTGTCCACTAGATATGATAATAGGTGCCTGAATTATGTTTACATTTTCAACATCTATCTGACATATTTTTAAACATTTTTGCTAATCTTGCTGGTGGCAAGTGCCATCTATAAAACATTTTATATAGATTTTCTTTATACGAAGTTGACATTGTCAATTTATAATTTCTCTCCCATAATTTTTGCCATTTTTCTAGTTCTATATTATAACCAAAGTTTCTTGCCGACCTTGTCATTGTTTCTTTAGTTTGTTCATTTTCCATCTCCAAAATTAACAAAAAAATATACATTTTCTTAATTAGTTTCTCATCAGAGGTTAACAACATCTTATCTTTTTCATATCTATTTTGCATTTGTAGCTGTGCCCACCATAACAGGTTGATACCCTGATATTCCAGTTCTTGTCTCGATTTTAATGTCCCATCAGTATTTAGAATATCTCTATATGTCCAAATTTTTTCAAAGTCTACCAAGTTTGGATGTTAGAAAACTTCCGTCGTTGATAGCCACCCTGGAATTTTTACATATATTTTAGTTTTAATTTTTTTCCCATACTGTTATCAAAGCATTTCTAATATAGTGATTTTGGAAATACTTATGATTTTATTTTTCCCGTGTAGCTCATAATATTCTAATACATCTATTATCACTCTTAGATTGTTTTTAATTTGTCTCTTTGGTAAAAAGCCATTTTGATCTGAATGTATAAATTCGACTAAGTATTTTTTCAGTCCCTCAGCCATTATTGAAGTAAAAAAATTATAATCCACATTGAGCAGTGAAATCGGTTTATAGTTCTTAATCTGAGTCAAATCGGAATCTTCTTTTGGTATTAGGGTAATACTTGTTTCCATCCATGTAGATGGAAGTCTAGCTTCTAATAAAAGTCCATTGCAAACATCTTTCAGTGGTTCACTTAGCATCTCTTGGAGGTTCTTATATAGCTCCACCGTAAGCCCCTCTGGACCTGGTGTTTTTCCATTTTTTTGTCTTTTTATGGCCTCTGATATTTCCATCATTGTAACCCTTTCACCTAACATAATTTTAAACGTCTCTGAGATCTTTGGAAGATTATTTTCTTCCAGATATTTTACAGTTTTCTCTCTTGAAGTTTCCTCCTTATCATACAATTCCTTATAGTATTCTTTATCTTCTTTTATTTCTTCATTTTTATATTGTAAATAACCTTTCCCATCTAGTAAGTTATGTATCCTTTTTTTCTCTTTCTGTTTTTAAGTTTATAAGCTAACCATTTGAATAAAAGGTATATTGCAATTTTTGTGGATTAATCTCCCTCCAGACGTCTTGGATTCCAATTTCCTCCGCCCTATCAAAAAATGTCTTAGGTAACCTTCTTCTTCCAGTTTTTCCTGTTTTATTACTTTTATAATCAATTTTTCCATCTATTATTGCGCTGAAATCTCCTAGCAAGCAGATTTTTTGGTACTCCATTTCTATTATTTTTCTATGTAGGTTTTTATAAAAATTTTATTGATTGTTTTTTGGTGCGTAAATTGCCACTAACAATATTTGCTTTTGGCGCAGATATACCACTTTTATTTTCTTTACATTTTTTTCCCTCTTTTGATTTACAAAAAGCAAACTACATGTGCTGATAAGATTGTGAGAGAAAAGAAAACCCAAAACTGATAGCAATCTCCCCTCCAAATTGCAAAGATACAGGTAATTCCAAACTAGTCTATGTCTGTTCTATAGTGGTCAAGACAAAAAAAAGGGTCTAAGTCACCACCACAAATGAAGTTGAATATTAAGCCTTGCCCGCTTTAAGAAATGATTTGGAATGACTGTTTTTGAGTTCAGACAAGTGTGAGTATGACATTTCTGTCCTATTAATTAAAGCAGACTTTTTCAGTATGCTTTAGAGTTTCTTGTGTAAATCTTTTAAAAAAGTGTAACTTCTTTGAAAGTGACATTAAAAATAATGAGCAGGTTCCTTAAAACAACAGCATGTATTTTCTCTGCCCTCCATGAAAAAAACTGAACAAAGTTGAGCTGCTTTAATGAATAGGATATACTGTATATACCAGATAGCTATTGTCTATTGCTTAAGGACTCTAATGGAGGAAGAAAAGCTCAGGGGTGGAAAAGAAAGAGAAACCTAATGTTTTTTAAGATAATGAATCAATATATTATCATGCTGTTTTGTTACCTTTTAATATTTGTATGTAAATTTGTACGTAATGTTATTGCTGTGATTTTCATCCAAGGATAATCAAGAAGAAGACATGGATTTACAGCTCAAATAACAATAATACCAAGCATTATTCTGGGACTTTCATAATCTTGAGAGGAATGCAAGCCTTTGGTTCTTGACTTCATTCAAGCTCTTGGTATTTCTTCATTCTTTTCTGTTCTGGCTACCTTATGATAAGTATAAATTATAAAGATTTCATTGTTAAATCTAAACAGAAGTAGTTGCAAAGCTATTTATTTTATTAGGATTCCAAAGGGAAATTTGTGTCTTCTCAAAGTAGCATAGATAAAAGGATAAAATGACAGAGAATGGATTGAATCCCCTCGTAGCCATTCTCCTAAACAGTTTGTTACACTTTTTAGTACTTCTATGCTTTTTATGTAAATGGTTAACAAATTAGTTAAAGTGTTTGCTATTTTTTTAAAGTGCATATTCAGTCATAATATAATTAGGAGATGATACATCAAAATATGTAATATTATTTGAAGGCATTTGATATAATTTGCCATTGATTTAAATCCTTCCTCAAAATCCATTTCTTCTTTTTCAATCCCAGCAAATTCTATCTGACAACTATGCTTAATGACTTTGGACAAAGAACAACAGGCTTGCTTGTTGTGCACATACAGTACAAAGACTTCAACCAAGATTTCTAATGGAAAAATACACTCATGAATTATGAAGTCTAGTTGATGGGAAACTTCAATGGTAATCCATGTTTGTCTTCAATGATTTATTTGGCTTCCCTTATAAATTTATGCAGGAACAAGGAAGAAGGAGGAGGGAGGAGGAGGAGGAGGAGGAGGAGGAGGGTGTTGGAAGAAAAACAGTTCCAGTTCCCTGGCTTCACAGTAATAGAATGGAATGGAATGGAATGGAATGGAATGGAATGGAATGGAATAGAATAGAATAGAATAGAATAGAATAGAATAGAATAGAATAGAATAGAATAGAATAGAATAGAATAGAATAGAATAGAATAGAATAGAATAGAATAGAATAGAATAGAATAGAATAGAACAGAACAGAACAGAACAGAATAGAATAGAATAGAATTGGAAGGGACCTTGGAGGTCTTCTAATCCAGCCCCCTGCTCAAGCAAGAGAACCTATACCATCTCAGACAAATCACTGTCTAGCAGCCTCTTCTTAAAAATCTGCAGGAATGGAGCGCCCAGGATTTCTGGAGGCAAACTGTTTCAGTGGTTAATTATCCTCACTGTCAAGAAGTTTCTCCTTAATTCCAGGTTGCTTCTCTCTTTCTAACATTGTTTCTTGTCCTGCCGTCTGGTGCTTTGGAGAATAGTTTGATGTCCTCTTCTTTGTGGCAGCCCCTCAAATACTGGAATACAGCTATCATGTCTCCCCTATTTCTTCTTTTCTTAAAACTAGCCAAAACCAAATCCTGCAGCCGTTCTTCGTATGTTTTAGTCTCCAGGACTTTGATCATCTTAGTTGCTCATCTCTGAATTTTTTCCAAACTCTCAACATCTTTTTTCTGATATGGTGACCAAAATTGGCTGCAGTATTCCAGGTGTGGTCTTACTAGGGTTTTATAAAGCAGTACTAATACTTTGTGTGATCTTGATTCTATGCCTCTGTTTATACAACCCAGGATTGTATTAGCTTTTTTGGCTGCTGCTGCACACTGCTGGCTCATGGTTAAGTGATCGTCCACTAGGACTCCAAGGTGTTTTTTTTTTGGGGGGGGTATGTTGGGCTATAGTTTCTTTTTGTGTGAAGACTGATGCAAAGAATGAGTCAAGCAGCTCTGCTTTCTCCTTGTTGCCTGTTATTTCCTTGCCATCTTCTCTTTAGTGGACTTACAGTTTCCTTGACTTTTTTTTGTTTTTGTTGACTTTTCTTGTTGTTAATATGTTGGAAGAAAGTTTTTTTTTATTACCCTTGATTTCTGTTGCAAGTCTTCATTTGTTCTGAGCTTTTGCTTCCCTGACTTCATCTTTACATGTTCTGGCTGTCTGCTGATAAGCGGCCTTAGTTATGTGTCCCTCTTTCCATTTTTTGTACTTGTCCTTTTTGTCTTTCAGTTTGTCAGAGAGAGCTTTGTGTAGCCATGCTGTTTTCCTCTTGAATTTTGTGTTTCTCTTTTTCAGTGGTATTGCGCTGGACTGGGCCCCTATGATCATACTCCTCAGTGTTTTCCACGCTTCTTGAGTTGTTTTTCCCCTTAGGATTTTCATTTATGGAATCTTTTCTAGGTTCTCTCTGAGTTTGTTAAAATCAGCTTTTTTTGAAGTCTAAGACACTGGTTGGATTATTTTCTATTGTTTGTGTTTGCATTATATTGAATTCCAGTATGACGTGGTCACTTTCACCCAAGGTTCTGGCAACTTCAACTCCCTCTATCACTTCTTCTCTATTAGTAAGAATTAAGTCCAGTATAGCTTTATGTCTAGTTCCCTCCTCCAACCTTTTGGATGACAAAGTTGTCAGCTAGGTTGGTTAGGAATCTGTTTGATCTACCGCTTACTGCTGAGTTTGTCTCATGGTTGATATCTGGATAGTTGAAGTCTCCTATTACTACTGTGGTAATATAAAATCTATTGTTATGTTTCTCATGTCAAATATTCCACAGAGAAAGAAAGCAATAGTTTTTGTGTGCAATGTTTGTGAAGCAACTAATCATATATTTCTGGGCAGTGTTTGATGATGAAATTATAAATTTGGAGAATAGAGCTATTTGAATTGGATTTACCACTTTTTAAAATGTAACTGCAGGCAGTGGCCTAGCCCCATGTTCAAGAAAAGCATGAGAAAATGATTGTATGAGTTCTTTGTCATTAGAGTAGGCTGCCATATGAAGTGCTAAGATCTTCCTTTATTAGCCTTGATACCTTAGAAAGTATCTAAGATGTTTCCAACTCTAGGATTCTTTGAACAGTTATTTGATGTCAGTCAAATGCAGGTGACAGGTTTGTAGATACCACAACAGATGACTATAGACTTATTACTGGAAGCCAGGATAACTTGATTGGACTTGCAACCTCCTGACACATGTTTTTGATTTCTTAACCCTCTGTCACACTGGAAGATAAAAATATATATTTCATAATAATTATGATGTAAGGGGATTTTAAGGAATACAAAGTCTAACATATGCAACTTCAGAGAATGAAGAATAAAGTTGTTCATATGATCCTGTTGGTAAAGCTAGTTTGGGAAAGTAGGGTACCAGAAAGTCAGGCCAAAAAAAAAATCATGCTAATCTGAATTACTTTTTAATATGCTCTTTTTAGAGAAGCATTTTCAATGTAGAGCTTTTAGGCATTTACGTATCTATTTGCAAGTCACGGAATAGTAGAATAACAGAATGACAGAACTGAAAGAGATTTTGGAGGTCTTCTAGTCCACCCTCCTGCAGGAAACCCTATACCATTTCAGACGATTCTCTTCTTAAAAATTTCCCCTATTGGAGCATTCACAACTTCTGGAGGCAAGCTGTTCCACTGATTAATTATTCTGTCAAGAAATTTCTCCTTAGTTCTAGGTTGCTTCTCTTCTTGATTAGTTTCCATCCATTACATCCTGTCCTGCCTTCAAGTACTTTGGAGAGTACCTTGACTTCCTCTTCTTTATGGCAACCCCTTAGATATTGGAAGGGAAGTGGTGGCTCAGTGGGTTAGGATGCTGAGCTTGTCAATCAGAAGATCGGCAGTTTGGTGGGTCAAATCCCGAATGCCGCGTAGCAGAGCGCCTGTTACTCGTCCTAACTTCTGCCAACCTAGCAGTTCGAAAGCACGTAAAAATGCAAGTAGAAAAATAGGGACCAGTACGGTGGGAAGGTAACAGCGTCTAGTCTTGCCGGCCACATGACGACGGAGACGTCCTCGGACAAATGTTGGCTCTTCGGCTTTGAAATGGAGATGAGCACCAGCCCCTAAAGTTGGAAACGACTAGCACGCATATGCGGGAGAACTTTTACCTTTACCTAGATATTGCAACACTGCTATCATGCCTCCCCAGTCCAATTCCAGCAACTGTTCTTTATATGTTTTAGCCTCCAGTCCTCTTCTCTGCACTCTTTCTAGAGTCTCAACATCTTTTTTACATTATGGTAACAAAGCTGAATGCAGCATTCCAACTGTCTCCTTACCAAGGTCCAATATCCTAAGAGATATATTATATAGACCTACTAATTTTAGCTGTTTCCAGAATGTATACATGCTCTATCATGTTTACAGGTAGGGCAGTTTGGGAATTTATATCACAGGTATCTTCAGTTGAATGGGAAACATTTTCCACAGTTCATCATAAGTCTAGAAATTGCATATTATAGAAAATTAAAAACTCACAGTATAATTTTAAAAATGATAATTGTATTATATAAAGTTGGGATAAAAATGATTGGGAGCTACCTAGAGTTTGGTTATGATGGGTGGTTATATAGATGTTAGAGATAGATAGATAGATAGATGATAGATGATAGATAGATAGATAGATAGATAGATAGATAGATAGATAGATAGATAGATAGATAGATAGATAGATAGATAGATCTTGGATGTTAATATATGTTCTATGAGAAATATGGCAGGAGAAAATTAAGGATTTGAGAGTAACAATAGCAACAGCACAAATAATATGAAGGAAAAGCTAATAATAGAGATTTATAATCAAGAAAACTTAAAAATGACTGTTGGACAATATGTCTAAATCTGGCCAGCATCAAGGAGTTAAAAGACAGTTTACATCTTTCTACAAATTTAATTGTCTAGGTATCTCAATCTTTGTAATTTTACCCAGAGAATAAAAACATAAATGTCAGAGTTATCCCCAAAGAGCATGCAGCACAGTAGATGGATGTTGTGGGGTTTAGATTGTTAAAACAGAAAGGGATAAAGGAAAAAAGTCCCTTTGTCTCATCACAATTTCCTTGATCCTCAACAAAGTAAAAGATTATGACTCTAGATTCTAAGTGTCATGACTTATTTCTATCATTCTGTAGTATCGTTGTAATCCTGCATTTTGTCTGCTTTTTTCTTTGCTTTTTCAGATTTTCACTCCTATTTTGTTTTAATATGGATTTTTTTTCTGTTCCTCTTTTGTATATTAGCAATATTGTATATTGCTGCAGTAATGTATATTCTTTAAAAGCCATAAACATCTAAAATAGAATATTGCATTGAAATATATTTCAAAGATATATTGTGTCATATTTTACTCTGAAGGAAACCGATCAGTTGTTTTTATGTTATGATGTGCATACTGATTCATTCATATCATCTGATATTTATCATTTTTTCCTATTTTTATGAATTAAATTTACTTAATCACTAAATTCCTTTTTTTCTTGTGAATGTAAGAAATGTCACTGTTCATTAGAAATCCAGTTTCATTGCTTATCTGCTAAGGGAAAAAGGGATTTTCAATCTGGCCTCCTTGGTCTCCAGGGACAGTACTTTGTATGTTAATGTCTTATTAAAAGATCTTTGATGTTCAGTGTTCTTGCTTGGAGAAACTCTTCTTTGGAGACAGTTTGAATTTTTTGAGGGGGGGGTGGGCGTTATGTTCTTTCTTTTCTTATGTGTAACAATCTATCACTGGTTACCTTGATTTTATTTCATAGCTCAAGATGAAATATTTGGACTCAAATCCATCACAATCAATTACTGTTGTTTATTATTGTTATGGTGGTCTCATAGCCAGATGTTTAGAGTGGATTTTGCATTTTGGCCCACCTATTAAGGCCTTCCCAAAGACATGAGATGGGTAATGTTGTTGTTTGATGGTATTAAAGGTATTGTTGTAGGATGCAAGCTATTTCAGGTTGTAAGCTATTCTTATTGCCTGTTGCAATTGACTGGTGGTGATTTTGTCAATGCCAATGGTATTCAAGTAGTGCTTTAGATATTTTGGAATTGCACCCAAGGCACCTATTATTATTGTTGTCATCTTTGTTTTCTTTCGTCATGGTCACTTTTCTTCTATTTGCAGGTATTCATATTTTGTGATTTTCACCAGTTCTTCTTTATTATTTTGTGTTTAGGTATTGCAAGTTCCACTATCCAGACTTGTTTTTTTTTCCTTATTGACAATTGTTAAGTCTGAGGTGTTATGTGGCAAGTGTTAGTCTGTTTAAATTCTAAAGTCCCAGAGCACTTTAGTTTCTTTATTTTCTATAACTTTGACTATTTTCTGGACCCATCAGTTGTTGCTTGCATTTTTTGCAGATATTACAATGCAGTGTGGCTACTTTGTCATGCCATTGTGCATAGTGAGTCTGTGTGATCTTGCAACAGCTCACTTGGTGGCCCAGTTTCCTTATGCCTTCTCATTTCTGATTTTTATATGCTCTTTCTTCCACCTCCCTACTCTTAGCCATTCCAAAGTCTTGTTATCTCTTTTACCTGTTCTCTCTCTCTCTCTCTGTCTCTCTGTCTCTCTGTCTCTCTGTCTCTCTGTCTCTCTGTCTCTCTGTCTCTCTCTCTCTCTGTCTCTCTCTCTCTCTCTCTCTCTCTCACACACACACACACACACACACACACACACACACACACACACACACAAACACATTTGTTTCAACCAAAAAGAGGAAATACATGAACTTTTTGCTAGTCAACTAAGTAAGGTATGTAGGAAGCACATCACAATAGTAATGGGGGACTTTAATTATTGTGACATCAACTGGGAGACAAATTCTGCACCAAGTGGAAGATCAAACAGATTCCTGACAAACCTAGCAGACAACTTTGTCTCCCAAAAAGTAGAAAAGGGAACTAGGGGATTAGCCATATTGGATCTAATCCTCACTAACAGAGATGAAATGATAGATGGTGTTGAAGCCACAGGAACCTTGGGGGGAAGTAATCATGCAATATTGGAATTCAATATTCTGGAAGCACAAGCAATAGAACACAGTCAAACTAGAGTCTTGGACTTTAAAAGAGCTAATTTCAATAAACTTAGAGAGACCTTGGGAAGGATTCCATGGATGAGAATCCTAAAGGGGAAAACAACTCAAGAAGCTTGGGAAATTTTTAAAAGTGAGATAAGAGCCCAGTCTAGCACAATATCAACAAAGAAGAAAAATAACAGCTCTCAAAAGAAACCAGCATGGCTGCATAAAGAACTCTCTCATGAATTGAAAGATAAAAAGGACAAGTATAAAAAGTGGAAAGAGGGGCACATAACTAAGGCAGAATATCAGCAAATAGTGCGTGCTTAAAAAGATGAAGTGAGGCTAAGGCTCAAAATGAACTAAGGCTTGAGACAAAAGTCAAAAATAACAAAAAAAGAGCTTGCTCCAACATGTAAAAAACAAGAAAACAGTTAAGGAAATAATTGGTCCATTAGTGGGGGAAAGTGGCAAGAAGGTGACAAGCAACAGGGAGAAAGCAGAACTATTTAACTCATTTTTTGCATATGTCTTTACACAAAGGTGAAAAAAACAGTCCAAGTTATCAAAAACAGTGCCATAAAAAAGAGAATAGAAACACAAGTTAAGATAGGCAAGAAAAATGGTAAGTGAGCAGCTGTCCAGCGTAGATGAGTTCAAATCACCAGGACCAGATGGAGTACACCCCAAGGTTATCAAGGAACTGGCAGATGTGATCTCAGAACCACTGAAATATATCTTTCAAAGATCCTGAAGCACTGGGGAACTACCACAGGACTGGAAAAGAGCTGATGTAGTTCCCATCCTCAAAAAAGGAAAAAAAAATGGATCCAGGAAATTACAGACCTATCAGCCTGACCTCAATACCTGGGAAGATTCTGGAAAAGATAATCAAACAATAAATCAGTGAACACCTACAGCAAACAAAGTAATTACTAAAAGCCAATATGGGTTTGTCAAAAACAGATCATGCCAAAAAAATCTGATTGCATTCTTTGGCCACATCAGCATTGCAGTTGCCCTCAGGGGGCCGGGTGGGTATGGCCAGGGTGGGTGTGGCCTACTGGGTGGGCATGGCTAGAGTGCATATGGCCTACTGGGTGGGCATGGCCAGCTCTACATCGTTCGCATCAAGGGTGCCTATGGGGGCCTGGGCAGGAGTGGGACAGATCTGAGGGTCTCTGACAGAAGGAGGGTATCTGGGCCAGGGCCAAGGCAGTGGGGGCCATTCCCTCACTATTTCCAGGATGGCTTCGTGGGCCACATGAAACCACTTTGCGGGCCGAATCCGGCCCCCGGGCCTTGTGTTTGACATGTCTGGTCTAAGGTCTGATACTGATTGTGGTCACAGTGTTATTTTGTAGTGAAAAGACAAATTCAGTTTTTTGAGATAAATTTCATATAACATCATTTGAGTCTATAATTATAGTATGGAGTTGAGAGTCAAGTAATAATTCTGCAAGCCTGCTACTCCTATGGATATTTATAGGAAATATTCCTAAAAGACAAAAATCACAAATTTCGACCTTATTTATTTTGGCCATGTCATGCAATCAAACTCAGTGGAAAAGGCAGTTATGCTAAGATTGGTCAGATATCAAAAAAGCTTACATTAGCAACAACATAAAGCAACTGAAAGAAGCAAGATAAAAAATATAGACAGAGCTGGTCCATAGACCTGCCAAGAATTGGACATGATTGAAGGACTAGCATCAACATGTCAGTGAACAACTGACATTTCAGAGATGGGTATGGAATTGAAAGCTTGTTAACTTGTTAGGAATCAATGTTGCAGATCCAGCCATTCATTGGGCTAGATTGGAAGAGACCATAAGAATCAAATTAAAATATCTCCATAGTTCCACATGTCCAACTTTGTCAAGAACAGCTCTTATATTCCAGAGTTTGGAATAGATTCTGTAGCTTCAAAGATAAAGCAAATTCAGAGACTAAGGAAGAGGATAGGTATTCTGCAGAGGGAAAGATCTATACTTCAAAGAAAAGGAAGTACTTGTTGTTGTTAGCTGCGAAGTCGTGTCCGACCCATCGCGACCCTATAGACAACGTTCCTCCAGACCTTCCTGTCCTCTACCATCTTCTGGAGACCATTTAAGCTCATGCCTAAATAGTTCAAAGGCCCCAATTCTTCAGCGCTCAGCCTTTTTTATGGTCCAGCTTTCACTGCCATACATTGCAACTGGGAAGACCATAGCCTTGACTATACACACTTTTGTTGACAGGGTGATGTCTCTGCCTTTTAGTGTGCTGTCTAGATTTGCCATGGCTTTCCTCCCCAGGAGCAAGCGTCTTTTAATTTCTTGGCTACAGTCCCCATCTGCAGTGATCTTGGAGCCCAGGAAAATAAAATCTGTCACTACCTCCTTTTCTTCCCCATCTATTTGCCAGGAATTGAGAGGGCCGAATGCCATGATCTTGGTTTTCTTAATGTTTAGTTTCAACCCAACTTTTGCACTCTCCTTCTTCACCCGCAACAAGAGGCTCTTTAGTTCTTCTTCACTTTCTGCCATTAGAGTGATATCATCTGAATATCTTAGGTTGTTGATATTTCTTCCGGCAATCTTAATTCCAACTTTTGATTCATCTAGCCCTGCCTTTCTCATGATGTGCTCTGCATATAAGTTAAATAGGCAGGGCGACAGTATACAGCTCATTTCCCAATTTTGAACCAATCAGTGCTTCCATGTCCAGTTCTCACTGTTGCTTCTTGGCCCACACATAGGTTTCTCAAGAGACAAATAAGATGGTCTGGTACACCCATCTCTTGAAGAACTTGCCACAGTTTGTTATGATCCACACAACCAAAGACTTTAGCATAGTCAATGAAGCAGAAGTAGATGTTTTTCTGGAACTCTCTAGCATTCATCATGATCCGGCATATGTTGGCAATTTGATCTCTAGTTCCTCTGCCTCTTCGAAATCCTGCCTCTACTTCTGGTAGTTCTCGATCCACATACTGCTGGAGTCTAGCTTGTAGGATTTTAAGCATAACTTTACTAGCATGAGAAATGAGTGCAATGGTGCGATAGTTTGAACATTCTTTGGCACTGCCTTTCTTTGGAATTGGAATGTAAACTGATCTTTTCCAATCCTGTGGCCACTGTTGAGTTTTCCAAATTTGCTGGCAAATTGAGTGTAGCACTTTTACTGCATCGTCTTTTAAGATTTTGAATAGCTCAGCTAGAATATTGTCACCTCCACTAGCTTTGTTGTTGCTCAGCTTTTCTAAGGCCCAATTCACTTCACATTCTAGGATGTCTGGCTCCAGGTCAGTGACCACCTCATTGTGATCTCATTCTTGTATAGTTCTTCTGTGTAATTTTGCCTCCTCTTCTTAATCTCTTCTGCCTCTGTTAGGTCCCTGCCATTTTGGTCCTTTATCATGCCCATTTTTACATTAAACGTTCCCTGCATCTCTCCAATTTTCTTGAAAAGATCTCTGGTCCTCCCTATTCTATTGTTTTCTTCAATTTCTTCGCACTGTTCATTTAAGAAGGCATTCTTATCTTTTCTACCTATTCTCTGGAATTCTGCATTCAATTGGGCATAACTTTTTCGCCCTTGCTTTTCGCTTCCCTCCTTTCCTCAGCTATTTGCAAAGCGTCCTCAGACAGCCATTTTGCTTCCTTGCATCTTTTTTCTATCAGATCTAATTCCTTTAATTTATTTGACACCTCTACTGTATATTCAGCAGGGATATGATTTAATTCATACCTGAGTGGCCTAGGGCTTTTCCCTACTTTCTTCAGTTTAAGCCTAAACTTTGCAATGAGAAGCTCATAGTCTGAGCCACAGTAAGCTCCTGGTCTTTTTTTTACTGACTGTATCGAGCTTCTCCATCTTTGGCTGCAGAGCACATAGTCAATCTGATTTCTGTGTTGACCGTCTGGTGATGTCCATGTGTAGAGCCGTCTCTTGGGTTGTTGGAAAAGAGTGTTTGCTATGACCATCGTATTCTCTTGACAAAATTCTATCAGCCTGTGTCCTGGTTCATTTTGTACTCCAACGCCAAACTTGCCTGTTATTCCGGTTATCTTTTGGCTTCCTACTTTAGCATTCCAATCCCCCATGATGATAAGGACATCATTTTTTGGTGTTAGTTCTATAAGGTGCTGTAGGGCTTCATAGAACTGGTCAATTTCATCCTCTTCAGCACCGGTGGTTGGGGCATAGATTTGGACTACTGTGATATTGAATGTTTTGCCTTGGATTCGAACTGAGATCATTCTGTCATTTTGAGGATTGTATCCCAGTATTGCTTTTCCTACTCTTTTATTGACTATGAAGGCTACTCCATTTCTTCTGAGGGATTCTTGCCCGCAGTAGTATACCTGATGGTCATCTGAATTAAATTCATCCATTCCTGTCCATTTTAGTTCGCTGATTCCTAAGATGTCAATGTTCAGTCTTGTCATCTCTTGTTTGACCATGTCCAGCTTGCCTTGATTCATGGATCTTACATTCCAGGTTCCTATGGAGAAAAAATCTTTACAGCATCGGACTTTCCTTTCACCACCAGACACATCCACAGCTGAGTGTCCTTTCGGCTTTGGCCCAGTCGCTTCATTCTTTCTGGTGCTACTAGTACTAGCCCTCTGCTGTTCCCCAGTAGCATATTGGACACCTTCCGACCTGAGCGCCTCATCTTCCAGCGTCATATTGTTTTGCGTTTTGTTACTGTCCATAGGGTTTTCATGGCAAAGATACTGGAGTGGGTTTCCATTTCCTTCTCCAGTGGATCACATTTTGTCAGAACTCTCTGCTATGGCCTGTCCATCTTGGGTGGCCCTGCACGGCATAGCTCATAGCTTCATTGAATTACGCAAACCCCTTCCCCACTACAAGGCAGTAATCCATGAAGGGGAAAGGAAGTACAGGTGGTATTAATTAGAGACTGATTACTAAGACGGACTAAAGAAGCAATCTGGGGGTCGGAGGGTGAGAGCTCCCACGGAGCCTGAGGCTTTCTCCGAGTCCAGGATGCCTTTGCTCTGAAGCAGGGGCGAAGCCAGACGCTGCATCCATATCTGCAGATTATAGTGATTTATGATTGATCTTCAAGCAGACAGAGTTGACCAGGAGGAGTAAATTTGCAAGTATTTAAAACTTTAACTCGGGGTGCTTTAATCTTTCCCATACACAAATTTGACCTTGAAAGAGAAAAGATGGCACCGAAATGTTTTTTTTTTCTTTGAAAGAATAAAGTGTGAAGATTCTGTTAAAGTGTAAACAATACATTGGATATTAGAGTTTTAAAGATTTTTTTATTAAAGGTTCCTCTTTTTTCTTTTTCTTTTTCTTTTTTTTGGATTTTATTTTTATTCTGAAGTGCAGAGGGAAAGTGAAAGTGATAAGAGAAAGTGAATTGTAGCAAGTTGGAAAATGGCTTCAAGACGGCAGGCAATTTCTGTTGTTTCTAAAACTTTAATTTCCTCTCCCGTAACACAGCCTGCAACACAATCCACTTCAAAGCCCAGATCCCCTCCACCCTCTCCTCCACCACCAGCAGTTACACTTAAAGACCTGCAGGATGCTTTGAAGCTTCAAGCACAACAAACGGCTCAACAAATAAAGGAAGAGGTGGCTGATCTTGAGTGTAAAAATAGAGAGATGAGAGAAGACATTTTGCTTGCACTTCAAGGGCTGGCTGCACATATTGAACGTTTAGATGATCGGGTGGATGAGGTTGTGGAAAATAGTGAAAAACCTGAAAATAGAATTGCTAAAGCAGAAAATAAAATTGATAAAACTGAGGATGAGGTGATGATTTCACAATATAGAGACATGGAATTTAATTTGAGAATAAGGGGGTTGAAAGAAACCCTCAAGAGGATTTACAAGAGGAGGTGATTAAAGTTATAGCTCCCATCTTGGGATGGGATCCTAAGGAGCTATCAAGGGAGATGGATAAAATTTTCAGGGTCAATTCCTGGATTGTGAGGTAGAAAAATTTACCTATAGATGTGGTGATTTGTTTTTCTAAGAGGTCACTTCGAAATGCAACCATCCAGGCCTTCTATCAACAGAGATTTCAAATTGCAGGTCAAGATATTATAATTTTGAAAGAAATACCTCCTAAAATGTTGAGAAAAAGGAAGGATTTTGGTTTTTTGTCTGATGAGCTTAAAAACCGACAGATTCAGTTCAGACGGGAGATACCTTTTGGAATAGTGGTAAACTATGCAGGGACACGATATAGACTTAATACGATTGCAAAGGCAAAAGATTTTTATACCTATGTCCTGAAAGCAGGTTCACCACCATCTCCATTACTTAAAAGAACAGAAGAGACTTTGGAAGATAAACAACAAGTTGAAGGGGCAACATCACAGTTTGTTGGAGAGGCACAATTGGCTGAATCTACTGAACAGAGTTTGCTGTTAAAGGGTGATCCAAAAGAACAGAGAATGACGCGTGCTGCGCATAAACGTAAAGAAAAGGAGCAACTGAAACAGAAGATGGACTCTGGGCCTATGATACAAGGCCCTGTTACTACGGAGCCGGTGGGAGGGGCGCGACCGAAGAGACCAACTGCGGATCTTCAGGCGGTGTTCCAGAGGCTCCAGGTTGCTAAGAATGGCGATAAAGATTTTGACATGGAATGTTAATGGCTTAAATTCACCACAAAAAAGAAAGAAAATATTTCACTGCCTGAAGCAACATAAAAATGATCTTGTTTGCTTACAAGAAACTCATATTTGTGCAAAAGATCAAAAGTACTTGATTAATTCCCAGTTGGGATTATATTTTATAGCATCTGCTCCAGATAAAAAGAGTGGGGTGGTTATTTATCTAAGAAGAGACTTATCTGCTACATTAATTGAGTCTGATCCACAGGGAAGATATGTTATTATTGAATTATTGTTACAAGGCAAGAAAATTCTCATTATTGGATTATATGCTCCTAATCAACAGCAAAGAAAGTTTTATAAGTTTTTACATGATAAATTAACTCAATTGGATTATAAATCTGTTATTTTGATGGGTGATTGGAATGGTGTTTTGGATTCAAGCAAGGACAAGAAGGGATCTTCTAAACACTATCGTAATTATTCTAGATTGCCTAAAGTTTTTTTTTTTTAATTTGAAAGATGATTTGGAATTAAGAGATATTTGGCGGGAGCAAAACTTGGAGGACAGAGATTTTACTTTTTTCTCGGACAGGCATCAATCGTTTTCCAGAATTGATTTTTTTTAAATTACTGGTGATCTTATTTCCAGGGTCAAGAATGTCAAGATTTTTCCTAGAACATTGTCGGATCATAGTCCTGTATGGATGGAGCTACTTAGGGAAGATGGGATCAGAAGATCTTGGAGATTGAATGAAAATTTATTTAGATATGATGTACTTTCAGAGAAATGTAAAGATTATTTGAAAGAGGTTTTTTGTTTTGAACATGCATAAAGGAACACCAATTGAAATGGTTTGAAATGCTAGTAAAGCTTATATAAGGGGGATTTTGATTCATATGAATAATGGTCATAGGCGTAAGCAGATGCAAAAATGTAAAGAATTGGAAGAAGAGATTAAATTGAAGGAGAAAGCTTTTATTTTGAATCCATCAGACAAGAGACTAAGGATTTCAATAAATTTGTTGAAAGAGCAATTTAATATGTTAATGGCAGATCAGGTTGCAACTAATTTGCGATATGCGAAACATAATACTTTTTGTAACGCAAATAAGCCTGGTAGGTGGCTAGCTTATCAATTAAGGAAAAAACAGAAGTTACGTACTATAGAGAAAATAGAATATAAGGGTAAAGAAACATATCAACAAAATTTGATTAAAAAGGGTTTTTTGGATTTTTATGTAAAGTTATATGCTAGCGAGAATATACAAGCCTTAGATATAGATAAATATTTACAGGAAGCACATATTCCTATGCTTTCATATGAACAATGGGAAGGGGTGAATTGTTTAATTACTTCTGAGGAAATTATATTAGCAATTAAACAGATAAAAGTGGGTAAGGCTCCTGGTACAGATGGCTTAACAGCAATTTATTATAAAACCTTACTTGCAGAGATGATAGAACCTTTAAAGGAATTATTTAATAATATCCAGGCTGGAGGGGAAGTGCCTCCATCCTGGAGAAGGGCTTTTATATCGTTGATCCCAAAGGAGGATCAAGATCTTACTCAGCCTAAGAATTATAGACCTATATCACTTTTAAAAACAGACTATAAGATTTTTGCAAAAATATTGGCAAATAGATTAATGCAAGTCTTGAAACAAATGGTTCATACTGATCAGTCTGGATTTATAACTGGAAGATATATGAAATATAATGTAAGACAAATAGTTAACTTAATTGAGTATTTGGATAAGAATAACCAAGTACCTGTGGCATTGATATTTTTGGATGCTGAAAAAGCTTTTGATCAGTTGAATTGGCAATTTCTATTGAAAGTTGTGGATAAGATGAATTTTGGGGATAATTTTTTGCAATCTATTAAGGCCATATATCAACAATAATCGGTGCAAATTATAATTAATGGGGGATTAACAGATGCATTTAAAATTGAAAAAGGTACAAGACAGGGGTGTCCCCTGTCACCATTACTGTTTGTCTTAACATTGGAAATTTTATTGATTAAAATTCGGGAATCAACTAAAATAAAGGGAATAAAAATAAAGCAGAATGATTATAGGTTAAGAGCATTTGCAGATGACTTGGTTGTTACATTATCCCAACTGATTCAATCGGTCATAGATTTGATGGGAATTATAATTCAATATGGGAAAGTTTTGGGTTTTAAGGTAAATAATAATAAGACTAAAATATTATCTAAAAATATGACCATGAATGAAAAGGAAATGTTAGTAAAATTGACAGGTTATGAAATAGTGAAAAAGGTTAAATATTTGGGAGTATATATTACAGCTTCTAATGTGAAATTATATAAGAATAATTATGAGATGTTATGGTTAAAAGTAGAAAAGGATTTAAATAATTGGAAAAAATTACAATTATCTTTGTTGCAAAAAATTGCAGCTGTTAAAATGAATGTTTTACCAAAGTTTCTCTTTTTGTTTCAAATAATACTATTTTGAAAAAGGATGCTAATTTGGATGATTGGACGCTACTTATTTTCATATTGGGTAGACTTGCAGAAATATAAAAGCTTTTTAGATTAAAATTTGGGGGAACATCCAAAAGATTTTTAAGAGGAAGATAAAGTTTACCCCACAATTATTTTTATTGGGTGTTATTACAGATTGTGATACTAAAGAAATTAACTTGATGTTGAACTTGATAACAGCTGCAAGGTTATTGGTAGGGCAATATTGGAAGAAGGACTGCCTGCCTACTATAGAGGAATGGACGCTTAAAGTGTCAAATTTAGCAGAAATGGCTAAGATTTCTGCTTATTTGAAGGATCATTCACAAGAAAGATACATTTCGGTTTGGAGAAGATGGATAGATTATATTCAGAAAAAATATGGGATTAAAAAGTTCCATTTAGCTTATGAGTAAATTTTAGATTGTTATAATTTAATTTTTCTTTTTTCTTTTTTATTATTAGTTATAATAATATATATTATACGGTATTATTATTGTATTAGTATAAGTTGGATACTTTTAGATTGTTTGTAATTATGTTATAGGCGGGTTAAAGTGCATTATGTATTTGGTTATTTATATGAGCGCCTGTTACTCGTCCCAGCTTCTGCCAACCTAGCAGTTTGAAAGCACGTAAAAATGCAAGTAGAAAAATAGGAACCACTATGGTGGGAAGGTAACAGCGTTCCGTGCGCCTTTGGCATCTAGTCATGCCGGCCACATGACCACGGAGACGTCCTTGGACAAGCGCTGGCTCTTCGACTTTTTTTTCCCCTTCAGCTTTGAAATGGAGATGAGCACCGGCCCCTAGAGTTGGAAACAACTAGCACGCATGTGCGGGGGAACCTTTACCTTTACCTTTTTAATCAGCTTTGGGAAGTGGGGGAGGGGGAGAGGGGTTTAGGGGTGGGTTGGGGATGGGATAATATTGTAACTTTTATAAAACTTTTCAATATAAAAAAAGAAGAAGAAGAAGCAAGCTGTCATCTGAAGAAACAATTAAGAGAGGTATATTGTCGGATGTCTGAGGAAGCAATGTGGACAAAGACACCTTTGCTTTAGTAGAGACAATGACCATAATGGAAAGTTAAGCCAGTGAAGAAATTAATTCTCCAAACTCTTCTTTGGATAAAAGAGAGGAATTGAGTTTGCCCGGAGTGCTCCTTACAGATGCTGCTTGTGACAAGACCAATAAACAGCAGCTTCCATATAGGTTTTAGAGCTCTAGGAGCCAAGAAAGCAAGCTTTGCCTAAGCCATGTTTCAGAATCTTCAGAAAGGATGCTAGTTTCACTGACTTTCCCTCTTAATCACTTTTCTTACAAATGGCTTTTGAAAATTAAGAACCTTCAGTAAGACAGAAACTTCCAAACTGCAGGAAAATAAGATTTATGAAAATTTATATAAGTTAATTTAAAACTTTATGTAAGTTAAAATTTTCTTAAAGAATTGTAGCTTCCAACAGAAGGCAGGTTAAAGTCCCACGGTACAATTTCACGGTGTTTTTTTGTAAGGATCTACAATTTTTTTTAAAGGATCTTGTCAGGACCCACCCCAAACCACGTCTTAGGAAGACAAAATTGTTGGAGCCAAATCTTAGTCCAAAAGGAATCTTTATTATGACATGCTTGGTTGTAGGAATACAAGACAGGACTTAATATTGTTCTACAAACTAAACCCTTATAAAGAGTTCCCGGTTCAACCCCCATCATTTACCTCGTATCATCCCTCTCGTGGGAAAAAGGAACTTAGGACCTTTTATGTTTATTGCTCTCTTCCGTGACACAAGCCAGATGCTCCTACCCTAAACCCCCCTTTTGTTCCCCCAGTTCAAAAGGCTTTCCTTTGAAATGCCTAATACAGGCTCAATACACATTCGTTCCCTCCTCCTCGGGAGATGGCAGAATCCATGGAATAATGTTTTAAACATACATTTATGAATATGATATAAATGGATTCTGACAGATCTGCAATTGCTTTTGAAAGCATAATCTGCTCTTCTGGTAGGAACAGTAGACATCAGCAACAGTCTGTTTTTCTCGTTTGGATGAATGTTCTTCACTTCATTTAACTCAGATCTCTAGAACATTGCCAAATCAATTCATTTGGATTTCTAGGCAAAAGTAGATATATTTAACATGTAACAACATAAGTCCTCCCCTTTTCTATTGCTTCAGCTCCCCTTTGAACAAATTATATTTTCCTATTACATGTAAATTATGCTACCAGGTCCCAATTATACCTATCTAATTGTATTTGCCATTCTGTACTAAGAACCTAAGCTCATCATACACACACACACACACACACACACACACACACTTTGGAGTTAAATTAGAATGTTAATTCATCAACCATGTGAAGTCATTCAGGTTTTTCTGCAACAGATACTGGGATATATATAAAAACAGTATATTTGGTTGGGTAGAAGCAATGCACCATTACTGATACATTGGTTTCTTTTCCTTTGCTAATCTCTCTGGAGATTGTTTTTATTTTCCTGGGCTCCAAGATCACCGCAGATGGGGACTGCAGCCAAGAAATTAAAAGACGCTTGCTCCTGGAGAGGAAAGCCATGGCAAATTTAGACAGCACACTAAAAAGCAGAGACATCACCCTGCCAACAAAAGTGTGTATACTCAAGGCTATGGTCTTCCCAGTTGCAATGTATGGCTGTGAAAGCTGGACCATAAGAAAGGCTGAGCACCAAAGAATTGAAGCCTTTGAACTATGGTGCTGGAGAAGACTCCTGCGAGCCCCTTGGACTGCAAGACGATCAAACCGGTCAGTCCTAGAGGAGATCAACCCTGACTGCTCTTTAGAAGGTCAGATCCTGAAGTGGAAACTCAAATACTTTGGTCACCTAATGAGAAGGAAGGACTCACTGGAGAAGAGCCTAATGTTGGGAAAGGTTGAGGGCAATAGAAGAAGGGGACGACAGAGAATGAGGTGGCTGGATGGAGTCACTGAAGCAGTAGGTGTGAGCCTAAATGGACTCCAGAAGATGGTAGAGGACAGGAAGGCCTGGAGGAACGTTGTCCATGGAGTTGCAATGGTTCGGACACAACTTTGCAACTAACAACAAAAAATCTCTCTGGAAATGTAGAAAAAAATGGCTTGTTTTAACATCTATACCACTTGAAGTGTGATGTATTTTCTCTAAGATTTTTATAAATGGTCAGCTAGAATAAATGGTAATTAGCTTTGGGGGGACACATTCAAAGCCTTGTCCCAAAAGTCGAGGCTCTGTGCCTGTGTGCATGTATGCTCTTGTCCTGATCCCAGCTATCACTTGCTCTTTTTTGCTGACATTGTATTTTTATTGTGGATTATTTTATTATGGAAAAGTTAAGACAGTTTAGTAACTTTTTTTTTATTTTTCAGTCCGATTGTTCTACTCATTATGACAGATCAGTGCTATAAGAAATCCCAAAGATGATTTATTTCAGAGATAAAAAATATGATTGACTAGGTGCATTTCACTCAGATGTCAATAATGATAGCTTAAAAATATTCCACATAGATTTACTGCAAAATAATTGTTAACCATGGTTAATGCTACCATGTTTGTTTTCCTAACCTTTAGCATATTAAGCAATGATTCACAATGTTGGGGACTCTCCAGAAAAGTAAGTTTAAAAATATACCAACCATTTATTCATCTTGGTCACTTTAATTTTTATAAAATACATTTTCCTCAAGGAAAGGCTTAATACATATGAAAATTGTGTTCATTTTTTATATCATTTCAAAGCATTTAAAGAAAGAAACTCATAAGATCTTCCTTTTGAAAATGAGAGTGGGTACTTATCTGCAAAATTAGTGTCTCAGCACAATTGTCCTGAAGAAATATTATTAATATGTATTTATCACAGTATTATTTGATATATATATATATATATTAATATCAAATGTTTAATGTTAACGTTATGTTATTGGTTATTGTTTAATAGTTGGTTACATGAGGTAAATACGGCTGACAGGGAAACACGCGGCAATTTGACAGCTGTCAAATTGCCACCGGCTACAGCGCAAGCGCGAAAGCTGACAGCGCAGCACGAGGACTCTAGCTGTCAAGAAGCCGACTCAGCCGATTGGCCCAGCGGCCCCGGTGGGAGAAGCCGAGCCGCTGATTGGAGGAACCAACTTCCAGCTAGCTATATAAAGAACCCAAACCGGCAGAGTTTTGCCGGGTGTACCTCAATAAACCTGTAACCCGAGCCTGCTGTCTCCACGTAATCCTTGCCCTTGCAAGCCACTTCACTGGCGACGAAGGTGGGATCTGCTTGCTGAGCTGAAGTCGCTGAAGCCTAGGAAGGGAAACCTTCTGGAGGCTCAGAGCTAGTCACTAACAAGGAAGTTATAACTTCCACACATACACCTTATGGCAAGCAGCGCAAAGAACCGAGGCAGCATGGCCACATTCGGTCAGATCTGAGAATTCGACACCAGATACCCCGAACGTTGGGAATCACACCTGGGCCAAGTGGAAGGGTTTCTGCTGGTTAGTAAAATAACCGAAGACCGAGCCAAAGCAGCGGCCCTCTTGTACTTGAGTGGGCCCGCCGTGTATGACGTGGCCGTAGGACTTAGCAGTCCAGAACCGGTCGCACAGGCGACCTACGCCAAGCTTACCGAGAAGCTCAGCAAACACTACATGCCGACGTGCTCGGAGATTTACTGGAGAGTCCAGTTCGCGCGGCGATGCCAACTACCAAAAGAACCGGCAGCCGACTTCGTAGCGGGAGTAAGGCAAGCCGCCCGATGGTGTCAATTCCCAGACCTGGAGGACGAGATAAGGGACCAACTGGTCATAGGGCTGAGAGACGAACGCCTCCAGAAAAAAATTATAGCTAAACCCACCCTGAATCTGGCTGAAGTCACTAGAGAGATTCAGGCGTTCGAAGATAGTCACCCGGGAGACCTCACAAAAGCAGGAAATGGACAAGCCGGAGCGGTGAACCAGGGTGAGATAGTTCCCAGGGACGGCGGGGAACTGGAAGACCTAACCGATGTGGACGCCATCCACCAACGGTTCGAAAGGCTACAAACACACAAAACCGAACGAGGAGAAGGGGCAAGACCAAAGAACAACCCCAGAGAACCGCAAACCACCTGCGCCAGCTGTGGAGGGAACCACATCAGATCATCCTGCCGGTTCAGGAATGCCAAATGCCACAACTGTGGCAAATCCGGACACATCAAAACCGTGTGCCGAAGCCGAAATCGTGAAGACCTCCACGAACTCGAAGCAACGTCCCCAGGTATGAGACCCCCACCGTCCCCAAAGGCCGAGCCCCCCAGGTACCTAGTACAGGCAGTAGACAAGGATGGGGAAGGGGGGGAGGGCCACCGACTAAATCCTAAAGTTAAGATCAAGGCCAGGCTACAAGGACTCCCTTGCGAGCTGGAGGTAGACTCCGGCTCCTCAGTCACCCTAATTTGAGGAAAAACATTTAAGGAAATTTGCCAAAGAAACCGTAGACAAATTCCTTTAAAACCCCCCAAAATTTTTCTTGCGGACTATCAGAAGCCCCCAATAGCTCTGAAAGGCAGAGCAAAAATTTTCGTGGAATTTAAGAAATTCCGGGGGGCCCTCAACGTCCTAGTCACCCAAGGAGACCGATCCAACTTAATTGGGTTGGATTGGTTCAAAGCACTAGGCATAAAACTAACAGGGGTAAACACCACACAGGCCGCAAGCCTCGACGACGTCTGCAAACAATTTGCAGACATCTTCGATGGTTCCCTCAGAAAATATACAGGGCCCCCAATTGCCCTTAAACTAAACCCCAGGGTCCCACCCATAAGAATAAGAGCAAGAAGGGTCCCATTCACCCTCAAAAAGAAGATTGAAGACGAATTGGACTGCCTTGTCAAAATAGGAGTCTTAGAGCCCACCGACGGAGGAACCTGGGAAACCCCTATAGTGACACCTATTAAACCCAATGGCCAAATTAGATTATGTGCCACTACAAAGCCACTCTAAACCGGGCACTAAACGCACATGCTTACCCGGTCCCTGCGGTGAAAGACGTCCTCTCCTCCATCTGTTCCGGCGCCATCTTTGCCAAGCTTGACTTGGCACAGGCGTACTTACAGCTCCCTGTAACTCCTGAAACCGCAGATGCGCAGACCATCGTTACTCACCACAGGGCTTTTAAAGTCAAACGCCTCCAATTCGGCATTTCGGCAGCCCCAGGAATTTTCCAGGAAATTATGGAAAAAACACTAAAAGGGATTCCTGGGGTATGCCGTTACTTCGACGATGTCCTCATCGCTGGAGAAAATAAGCAAAATTTAGCAGACCGGCTATCAGCTGTTCTGAGCAGATTCAGAGAAGCGGGTCTCAAATTACAAAAAAAAAAGTGAAATAGGAGTTCCCTCTATCGAGTTCCTCGGTTACAAAATTGATGCCCTGGGAGTCCATCCTACCGACATCAAGATCAGAGCTATCAAAGCTGCCCCCACACCAAAAAACAAACAAGAGCTACAGGCGTTCCTAGGACTCTTGAACTTTTACCACTCATTCCTGCCCCACAAAGCCACCTTAGCCGAACCATTACATAGGCTTTTGGACAAGGGATGTCCATGGCTCTGGACACTGGAGCACGATGCCAGTTTCCAAACATTAAAGAACACCCTATGCAACAGTTCCACGGTCACTCTATTTAGGGAGGACCTTCCCCTATGCATCGTGTGCGATGCATCCCCGTACGGGATAGGGACAGTTCTCAGTCACTTGCAGGACACAGGAATTCAAAAACCTATAGCCTTCTATTCCAGGACGCTCACTAAGGCAGAAAGGAATTATGCCCAAATAGATAGGGAGACCCTGGCCATCGTCGCCGGGGTCAAAAAGTTCCATGATTACCTATATGGTAGGACATTCACTATTTTTACTGACCACAAACCCCTTCTTGGCATATTTACCTGGAATAAATTAACCCCTCAAATCCTTTCACCAAGGATATTACGATGGTCGACTTTTCTGTCAGCCTATTCGTTCGAACTAGTTCACAAACCAGGGAAAGAACTAGAACACGCAGATGGGCTTAGCAGGCTGCCCCTGCCCAATTCAGACCCTGACCCGGCACCGGCAGGGCATATTTTAGCAATCTCAGAACTGCCAGAATGCCCCTTGACGGCAAAGGACATCTCCTCTGCCACAGCCACCGATAAAATCTGCAGCCGAGTGCTACATTGGGTCACGGCAGGATGGCCGGCCACATGCCCGGGACAGGAATTTAAGGCGTTCTTCACAAGAAAACAAGAACTGTCATCCCATTTAGGATGCATTCTTTGGGGAAATAGAGTAGTAGTCCCGCAGAAACACAGAGATAGAACCTTGCTCACACTACATGAGGGACACCCAGGGATAGTCAAGATGAAAGCCCTGGCCAGAAGCTACGTCTGGTGGCCAGATATAGATAAGAACATAGAAGACCATGTTGCAGGATGCTATCCCTGCCAGTTAAAGCGCTCAGCCCCACCTCAGAGCCCTACACATAGATGGGAGACAACCAAAAATCCTTGGTCCAGGGTTCATTTAGACTTTGCCAGACCCTTCCAGGGACAAACATTCCTGATTGCAGTGGATAGCTATTCCAAATGGTTAGAAGCAGTACCAGTCCACAGCATTAATACCGCCACCACAGTACAGGTACTTCGGGGGCTTTTCGCAACACACGGCCTCCCAGACATCTTGGTTACCAATAATGGCCCCCAATTTACCTCTCGCGAATTTCAGATGTTCACGAGGGGCAACTCTATTAACCATATTACATCGGCTCCGTTCCACCCCTCGTCCAACGGATTGACAGAAGTTATGGTGAGGTCTACCAAAGACGCTCTCCGGAAAATAGTTAAAGGCAACTGGCACCGTCGACTTTCCCAATTCCTACTTGCCCAGCACACCACCCCATGCACCACCACGGGGAAATCTCCGGCTGAATTACGATGGGGACGTCGACTTATCACTAGATTAGATAAAATGCACCCTGATAGAACCAATGCTGAAGCTGAACAACCCCTACCCCCAAGTTCCTTTTCAATTGGTCAAAATGTGTGGGCCCGGAACTATGCTGAAGGACCTAAGTGGCTACAAGGGGTTGTCATCAACCAGACGGGTCCACTTTCATATTTAATAGACACAGAGCGCAACGGGCACATCCGCAGGCACACCGACCAATTAAGAAGCCGGCAGCCCCAAAATATCACACAATCACCGCAACGTAATCGGGCCAGTCAACAACAAGAACTCGAACCCCTTCACCTCCCCGCATTTAACCAACCGAGACTGGGGGAAGGGGTACAAGAAAATGAAATACCCCCACGTCACTCAGCCGGACTAGACAGCCCCCAACCTACTTACAGGACTACGAATGGGCAGGCAGAAAGCAACAACGAAGGGGCAAAGATAACACCAGTTCAGGGGAGGGGTAAGGGGTGATATATATATTAATATCAAATGTTTAATGTTAATGTTTTGTTATTGGTTATTGTTTAATAGTTGGTTACATGAGGTAAATACGGCTGACAGGGAAACACGTGGCAATTTGATAGCTGTGAAATTGCCGCCGGCTACAGTGCAAGCGCGAAAGCTGACAGCGCAGCACGAGGACTCTAGCTGTCAAGAAGCCGACTCAGCCGATTGGCCCAGCGGCCCCGGCAGGAGAAGCCGAGCCGCTGATTGGAGGAACCAACTTCCAGCTGGCTATATAAAGAACCCAAACCGGCAGAGTTTTGCCGGGTGTACCTCACTAAACCTGTAACCCGAGCCTGCTGTCTCCGCGTAATCCTTGCCCTCGCAAGCCACTTCATTATTAGTTGTTAAAAGCTTATGCAGTTTTAATCATTAAAGATTTCATTGTCTTTTATCCTCATTAATAAACAGGGATTGGGCATATGATAATCTGAGAAAGGATGATGCATATACACACATGAACACGTAAACAAATCACAGCAAGCAACTTTAGAGCCTTGTATTTAAAAGAAAAGAAAAAAGAAATAAATAAATAAAATAAATAAATAAATAAAAAAGAAATGTTCCCATGGATGTTCTATCTAACCAACCTGAAGAATTATAAATCAACAGTTCATTTTTATTTTAGCCTGGAGGCTTTTGTTTTTTCTTATTTAGTGCCAGAATAAATTGCAAAACATTTATTATCCAAACAGGTATGGAAAGCTCAGAGTACAACACTTTAAACCTACAAAAGAGCATTTCAAGAACCACAGGACTGAAAGGAACACCTGAATTGCTTTGTCCCCACCCAAGCAAGGTTTGGCCACAGGGTATTTTCCATTTCAGAAGCAATGACTACACTGGTAGCATTTAAGTTTTATTCCAAGACAACATAAGAAAATAACATAATAACATAAATGAGACAGCCAAAAACATTCATGAATACTGAAGAATACAATACAATACAAGGCAAATACAGGCAGTCCTCCACTTACAACTGTTCATTTATTGACCATTTGAAGTTACCACAGCACTGAAAAAAGTGACTAATGACCATTTTTCACACTAACAACCATTGCAACATTTCCAAGGTCACATGATCAAAATTCAGACACTTTGCCAACTGGCTTATATTTATGATGCTTGCAGTGTCCTGGGGATCATGGGATCCTCTTTTGTGATCTTCTCACAAGCAAAGTCGATGGGGAAATCCAGGTTCACTTAACAAGTGTGTTACTAACTTAACAACTGCAGTGATTCACTTAACAACTGTGACAAGAAAGGGCATAAAATGGGACAAAATTCACTTAACTGCCTCACTTAGCAAATTTTGGGCTCAATTAAGGCCAAAAATGTAGAGGGCTACCTGTGAAGAATATTCAAAAACACAAGCTTGCAATAAGTCAATGAAAAACAACAACAACAACCCTCATGCCTCTTCTGCCAATCAGATAAAACTAAAAATGATAATATCAGGCACAGTGATTCCAAAACAACAAAAATGATTAGGTGTGCATTGAACTTGGAAGTTTCTAACAACTTATAGAAGCTCTGAACTACTATTAGTCACTCCTATTTTTTGCCAATAATATGACCATGAAGTTTCAAGATTATAGATTTCTGCTAAAGAGCTATTTGGAATATAAGCAGTATTTGTTTAGAATAGATGGTAATGAAACTGTCTCACAATTAAGGATTATCTGTTTTCCAGGGTTTTTTTGGATTAAAGGCGAGAAAGATTATCCTATTTTACACAGGTGTCCCAGGAGGACAGGACAGAAAAAAGTATAACCCAAGTTGTAATCCTTTAATGATTAAAATAAATGTTTTCTCACTGTGTTACTGCATACTCAAACTTTATATGGTAATATGAAGTTCATTGTATCATACTCCTGGGGGGAAGAGATACACATTACTAACCAATTCTTCCTAACAATCTTCCAATTAAATCACCAGTACCACAGTACCTTTATAAAATCCAGTACAATGAAAAACTATCAAAAACAGGTCTACATGATGATGGCTTAAAGCTTCTACAAGCTAGTTAGAAACTAGCTGGTTTGCAAGCTGTTCTGGGTACTATTAGGATTTAAAATAAATTTCAAAGTGCTGGTCATTACCTATAAAGTGTTTTGCAGTACAGGTTCTGGTTCTCTATTAGAATTTACAATCTAGTGTAGGAAGACAGCACCCTCCAAAGTAGAAATATTTTGGGGGAATATTAAAAAGACAGAATATTATATTTCCCAAAAGAATCTTAAAGGCAGAAAAGCAGGCTCAGTTTTTTCTTAATAGCACCAAGCCGAAATTAAGCAGGCCAGCTCTGTAGAAATGCAGATTTGATAATCCCATTCAGAAAGCCCCATTCATTAGCAGAAGCCCATTCAAGACAGAATCTTTCAAAATCCCTTGGGGCAAGATTTGATAGCTAACAACAGCAGAGTGATAGGATTAGAACCAGCAACCCCTCAACCAAAAATCCAACACAGGACATAGTCATCAGTCCCAGCCACAGAGAAGCAGGACATGAACTTTAGGACATAATAGGATTAACCCACCACCATTAGAATACCAAACAGGGCACACTGAACGTCAGGTCAA
Organism: Vipera berus; assembly: GCF_964194415.1. Classification (NCBI taxonomy): domain Eukaryota; kingdom Metazoa; phylum Chordata; class Lepidosauria; order Squamata; family Viperidae; genus Vipera; species Vipera berus. Next base: position 130,411 of record NW_027673631.1, read on the forward strand.
AGTTCATGCCACATGAACAACTCCAAATACCCAAGAAGGTATAAAAACCCATCACTCCCAGCTCCATGTGGTCAACTGCCTCAGAGTGACATGTTGTTTTGGTTCTGCTCTTCAATAAACAAGAATCTTTTTTTCAAAAGCAACCTCCATTTTATTTATTCCCAGCTTGGACTGGACCCTAATGAGGTTTTTCCTTTTTCTTTCCAATACTAGATTACTGATATGATCTGACAGACTCTCTGAATTCCTTCACTTAAGTAATGTGATTTGGTAGGACCTAGGAGATATGTCTTCTCTGTCACCATGTTTGCCCTGTGGAACTATGAGAGATTTGGGTAGTCCTGATCCTGTTTGCCTTTTGAAAGGCTTCAAAAACAAGGATTTTCTCCCACACATCACTTAAAAGATTTAATGATCATCTTGACAGTTTGCATTGCTTCTGCTTGTTTGTACTTGTCTCTGGTACAATATGCTTTATTGAATATAATGTTTATTATTTACTGTTTCTAATTATGTACACAATGAATCATACATTGACTGAATGGTTGATCTAAGTAAATATGCATTCCAAGTGCTCAGCTTTAGAAACTTTCCACTCCCAAGATTAGTTTTTTCCCAGGAGCTTCTAAATTGATTGTGTTGATTTCAAATAGAATCCTCCCTGTGATTATGGACCCTGGTAGTAAAAATAGGATTCATAACTCTGGCACAATTATGCTAATGTCTCTATTCATATTCAGCTGAATGTGAGCAGAAACACTTTTCAGACTTCCTTTTAAATGCAAGAAAATATGTATATGAAGGAAAGATAGTATTAGGCTTGTGTATTCTAAGGAAATGCTTGCCCATTCTCAGCACAATGATCTAACAGAAAGCACATGACAATCATTATTTCTTTTAATTTTAAAATTAGGAAGGATATGCATGCAGCCTTTGTAATCTTAATGGCTGTTATGTCAGTTTTAGGCTGTATTGCTCTCACATGTACTATTGAGCTAATTATAATCAGTCATCAATAATTTGAAAGCCAATTCCAGAAAGACAGAAGAGATTTTTCAAAGGAAATCAGTGCATGCAGACCTCCTAATGAAAATGGCACTTGAAGCAATTCAACAAAAGAAGCTCTGAGAATACACAGGGATTCACCAGCTTTCCTAGGTAGAATTGTAAGAGTCTCCCACCTAACTTGAACTCTCATAATAAGCAGCTGCTTTCTGGCAGCTTCAGAAGACAGTGCTTAAGGAGACTCATGAGTGTGACAAAAAGTTGGCAAAATTGATTGGTATTTCAGGTTTAGTGGTCTCCAGTGAGTGTTCCTGAGTTTCTCTGTCTGATTTTGATGAAGTGTTTTTATTTGTCTGTCTACCAAGAGAATATGGGAAAATTTGAAATAGAGAAGCAGGTCTTCTGTTTAGTTTTATCAGGCACCACTTAGCTGTGTTATAATTTATTTTCCAGAAGAATGAAATTTCTCATGAGGTTTTGTGGCTAACACAGTTATAATACAGATGGCTACTGCTCAAATCCTTGTCTGTAGACAGCTGTTTCTCACTTTTGGTGGAAGAGAGAGAAAACATCCCCACTCTAAAAGAAAATAAGGAAAAAAATAGCCATTCTGCTTTAAAAGCTGCATGGGTCCAGCTTATTTTGTACCTAGACCTGCCCCAAATTATAAAGAGTTACTCTTTGGCAGACTACAAGTTAACATGAAAATTGGATATGAGTCACCAGTGAGGAATTCCTACAGATACAGTACTTAGCACTTGAATGGGATTGAAATAACTCTCTAGTGCAGGAGTGTCAAACTGCTGGCCTGCAGGCCGGATGCATCATAGTGAAACCACTCCCACCCCATTGCGGCCAATGAAAAAAAAAAAGTCATGATAAGTTACAACACATCACATGACATTGCAAGTTTGACACCCCTGCTCTAGTGTATCTCCAGGACAAACAGTTGACATGGATGACATTGTCTTGTTAAATATAACAGAGCTGAGTTCCTTTTATTTGTTTCACAATTGGCTGGGTAAAGTTTCCCTGGTAGGACACAACTTCTCTGCTTATCTCAATTGTTTAGCTCATTCTTACCTTGACTTTATTGAGTACTATGGTGGAACTGATTAAAGTAGTTCTTTGGGCAGTATTGCTTTATTTTCCAAGAATTGTAGTGATTAACAAGCCAAGAGCATGAAGCCAAAATATCAGAAGTTGTTGTTCTGATCATTATTACTATTGTTGTTAGTTTTGGTGTGTTTTTTGTTTTGTTTTTTGAAGTATGCACTGTAGATATAGAAAACAATTAAAATAAATCTTTCCTCCCTTTAGTCCACTAAACAAAAAAAATGGTAAGGAAGTAACAGGCAGTAGAGAGAAAGCAGAGCTGCTTAACTCATTCTTTGCATTGTCTTGATGCAAAAAGAAACTATCACCCAACTTACCAAAAACATAAGTGTAAAAGACAGATTAGAAATAAAAAATAATATAAGCAAGAAAATGGTAAGAGAATACCTGTCTTATCTTGATGAACATAAGCACTGGGACCTGACAGATTACATCCCAGAGTTCTACAGGAGCTGGCAGATGTTATCTCAGAAGCATTGTATCATACATTGTAAGCCGCCCTGAGTCTTCGGAGAAGGGCGGGATATAAATGGAATTAAAATAAAATAAAATAAATAAATATGAATTGAATCAAGATCATGTGAGGTATTAATACCACTTTACAATGCCTTGGTAAGGCCACACTTGGAATATTGCATCCAGTTTTGGTCACCACGATGTAAAAAAGATGTTGAGACTCTAGAAAGAGTACAAAGAAGAGCAACAAAGATGATTAGGGAATTGGAGGCTAAAACATATAAGGAATGGTTGCTGGATTTGGATATGTCTAGTTGAATGAAGAGAATGGTGAGGGGTGACATGATAGCAGTGTTCCAATATCTCAGGGGTTGCCACAAAGAAGAGGGACCTGAAAGCAGGACAAGAAGCAGTGGATGGAAACTAATCAAGGAGAGAAGCAACCTAGAACTAAGGAGAAACTTCCTGACAGTTAGAACAATTAACCAGTGGAACAACCTGACTCCAGAAGTGGTGAATGCTCCAACACTGGAAGTTTTTAAGAAGCGACTGGACAGCCATTTGTCTGAAATGGTATAGGGTTTGCTGCCTGAGCAGGGGGTTAGATTAGATGACCTCCAAGGTCCCTTCCAACATTGTTGTTGTTGTTGTTGTTGTTGTTGTTGTTGTTGTTATTATTATTATTATTATTATTATTATTATTATTATTATTATTATTATTATTATTTCTTTCAAAAATCCTGGAGCACTGGAGAACACCTGAGGATAGGAAAAGAGCTGATGTGGTTCCCATCTTCAAAAAAGGAGGGGGGGAAACATACTCAGGAAACTACAGACCAATCAGCTCAACATCAATACCTGGAAAAATACTGGAAAAGATAATAAAAAAAGAGATCTGGGAACATCTAGAGACAAATAAAATTATAACTAGAAGTAAGCAAGGGTTTCTTAAAAACAGATCATGCCAAACCAATCTTATTTCATTCTTTGACAAAATGAATAAATCAGTAGACCAGCAAAATGCTGCGGACATAGTACACTTAGACTTCAGTAAGGCATTGAACAAAGTAGACCACAACCTACATCTTGGTAAGTCTTGGTAAATTTGAAAAAATCCACCAGATGGATTTGTAACTTTCTGACAAACCATACTCAATAAGTAGTCCTTAATGGTATTACATCTATGTGGAGGGAAGTAAACAGTGGTATACTACAAGGTTCTGTCTTAGGCCCAGTACTCTTCATTATCTTCACAAATGACTTAGATGAGGGAATAGAAGGGGAACTCATCAAACTTGCAGATGAGACTAAGCTGGCAGGAATAGCCAACACCCCATAAGACAAACTCAGGATCCAAAAAGATCTTGACAGACTTGAACAGAATGAAATTCAACATAGAGAAAAGTAAAGTCTTACACTTAGGCAAGAAAAACCAAAAGTACAAATACAGATTAGGTGAAACCTGGCTTACTAGCAGTAACTGTGAAAGGAATCTTGGAGTCCTAGTGGACAATCAATTAAATATGAGTCAGCAGTGTGTGGCAGCAGCCAAAAAAAAACAATGCAATCTTAAGTTGCATTAATAGAGGAATTGAATCAAGATCACATGAGGTACTAGTACCATTCTATAAAGCCACACCTAGAATACTGCCTCCAGTTTTGGTCACCACACTATAAAAAAAAATGTTGAGACTCTAGAAAGAATGCAGAGAAGAACAACAAAAATGACTAGGAGCCTGGAGGTTAAAACAGCAACAAGAACAATTGCAAGAACTTGGCATGGCTAGTCTAGAAGGACCAGGAGTTACAAAATAGCACTGTTCCAATATTTGAGGGCTGTCACAGAGAAGAAGGGGACAACCTATTTTCCAAAGCACCGAAAGCCCAGACAAGGAACAATGGATAGAAACTTATCAAGGAGAGATTCAACCAAGTAATAAGGAGAAAGTTTCTGACAGAGAGAAGAATCAACCAATGGAACAGCTTGCCTTCAAAAGTTGTGGATGCTTCACCACTGGAGGCTTTCAAAAAGAGACTGGACAGCCACTTGTCATAAATAGGGTCTCCTGCTTGACCAGGGGATTGAGCTAGTTGATCTACAACAGGCATGTCAAACTCGCGACATCACGTGACATTGTGCAATGTATCAGGACTTTTACCCCATTGCTGGCAATGGGGTGGGTGTGGTTTTGGTGTGATGCATCCGGCCCGCAGGGCAGCAATTTGACATGCCTGATTTACAAGGTCCCTTCCAACTCTTTTATTCTGTATTCTGTACTTTTCAAAAGGAAAAGTCCCACTATGCTACGTAGAAAACCAGCTAATCTGTGATATAAAAGTTCAATATCAGTTAGTAGAATGCTGTCTTTGACCATCAAAGTCCCTGGTCACAAATAAAAGTAAATAAAATGTATCCTTCAAGAATAGCCTATAATATTTATCAAACTCAGTAAAATATTTCTCAAGAGTATTTAGCAGGACCCATTATCACTACAATTTTATGTTTCTTTTAGTCTCTGTGGTTTTTATGTTGTTTTATGATTGTTATAGTTTTTTACTGCTGTTTTTATTGTTATTGGAATTTGTCTTCTTTTATTTTGTGATGCACCATATAAAAAGTACAGGATAAAAATAAATGCTGCTAATTAGGGCTCCTTTATCTAGTCTGCAAGTGTTCAAATGATCACTAGATGGTAGTAATGAGAGACAGAAAATTAATTCTTTTGCAACCCAGATATTTCTTTTTTTCTCTCTATATGTCTCCCTCTCTCTTTTTTGAAAAATTACATAGTCCAACTATTTTTTTGAAGTCAGTTTTGCTACATTTTTCTTAAAGCTGCATCAGCTTTTCTAGCCTGCCATTTAAAATAGCATACAGTCATAACTCTGTCCATAGTTTTAGAAAGTAGGTTTGATGGAAATCAGTGAGACTCCATGCAAATGCATTTAGACAAAAATTGACACCTTGAATGGCAAATAAAAGATTTTGTTGTATAAATCCTGTCCCTTAAAATCAACAGTTTTCCAAGAGAGAAAAAAAGAAAATAGATATAATAGGGGGGAAACCATTGGGTCTGTTTCTTTGAAATTAGACTTTTTAATGCAATCTTTGGGACAAATCTAGTTGCCTTCACAATGAAATGCTGATCATCTTACACTATAGTAAGTCATCTCTCTTGACTGGGATGTAGCACATGCTGTGGCAACTTCATGGATTAGCAGAAATTAGTTTATTATTGTAACAACTCAAGGGAGTCACATGAATTAAGGGAAAACATTTACATTAGAACAAATTACATTTTCCCCCTGAAAACCTAATTGTTACACTGAGAGCTTTTACACTCTTGTAATTGTGGTATCCTAATTACACACATTGCATTATTTAAAAAGAATGTCATTGTTGATCTGCAATATCCTCTACTTATTTACAGTTGCATATTTGAACAAGGAGCAAGAGTTCTTCCTGCAATGTAGCATAGAGAGATTATTATCTGCTCACAAATACAAAATTAATTCGGCAGAGAGGATGTATTCTCCAACAAATGAGGAGGAAAGAAAGAAATTTCTCCAGAGGCAAGACATTCTACAATTGTTTTTTTTAAATGTGTCTAATTAACAAAACACTTAGCATCTGCAGTGACTGACCTGTCAGACGGTTCCTAAGAGATAATTTCACGGACATTATATGTATGTATATGCCTAGGCATAGGCATATATAGATGTATATAATATCAACAATGTGAATTTAACTTGTAGAAAATAATGTTATTCTGTGAATAGAAATTACAAGTACCCAAGATGGAATTAGTTTATGAAGAATGCTGATTAACACTTGAATCCCTGATCAGATGGGTTCAGCTGAACAGAACACAACAATATTGTTAGTATGAGCAGTAAATATCCCATGGAAGGGGAGAATGTAGTTCAGGATTGAATGTTAAATCCTTGGTGCTCTCTGAGCTTGGTTGCTACCTAGTTGGTAATGTTTGCAAGAAAATCACCATGCTCAAAAAGCATCAAGGACTTGTCAGTATTTTATACGTTATTCATATGAAATCCACTTTCTGAACAGGAAAAGATTTTTCAGTAAACTTAAGTGCTTCTCAAACTGCTTAGAACCAGATTCAAAAATGTTCTTCAATGTTTTTTGTTTGTTTGTTTTTTGTTTATAATTCAATCTCAGTATCAGGGCACTTCATAATTTACTTTGGTGTTGTTACCTACATCCTTGAGAACCCTGCTAAATTTAACTAAAGTTTTTTTGGGGAAAAATGTTTTTCTCTCAAACAGGATGATTAAAATGAATAAAGAAAGAAAGAAAAAATCAACACAGCAATAGGATAAACAAGCTAACTCATCCAATGAGTTAGGAGATCTGGTAAGAAAAAAAAAGCCCAAATTACCATGCTGGAATAAATCATTCGTCCTCTACCTGTTTTACAAATAATATACATTTGCAGAGATAAAACTAATGAGTCATAGAAGACACAAGACAATTCAGAAAGTTATTCCTGAATATTAGTCCTGATAATTTTACACTGCCCAAAAGTGATTTTATAGTGTTCTATTTTTTAAGACTGTTGTAGTTTTTCATCAGTATTTATAAATAAAAACAAAAATAATTTAATAATTTTGCCTTAGAGGATAGGTGAGAGATCTGAAGATTTTTCTCAGATACATTATTCTCCAATAGTATAGATTCCATTTCCCCCCCCCAAAAAAAAAAGAAAGAAAAAAAGAATCAGCAATGAAATTCTTCATAATTTGGATATGGGTATGTTCACCTATAAAATATTCTACAAACTATAGGGAAAAAATAGATATCTGTGAGAAATAATAGGTAGTAGAGCTAACCACACAGTTAGTTATAAACCACAATTGAATTATTCATGGGGAAAAAACCCGAGAGTCAATACAAAGAAATTAGAGGTTACCAGCTCTGAAGCTATATGTCTCCCATTGACTATAATGAAGAAAAAAAATGGCTGCATTTTTTATTTATTTTTCACTAAATTGAATGAACTTTGACAAAGGGAGAAAGACTGCTTAATTATAAAAACAAAGTGCTTGGGTTTAGTGCTATTTATCTTTTAATTTAGAGATATTTGCTTCCTTGTCTGTTAATGGAAGATGACTGTAATAACTTTTGCTTTACAATCAAAAGATTTTTTTTCTCCTTTTTTGGTCTTACTGACCTGTTAGTATGAATTTCAGACATATAAATCTTAGAACAGAAATAAAAGTGCATAATTATTAGGTAAGAACAGGTTCACAGGTTCAATAGATTAAAGCACTGAGAAATTTGGAAGGAGATAATTAAATCTTAGGACTGCCCCCGACCTCCGTTCATTCCGCCGGGACCTGAAGACCTGGCTCTTCGAGCTCTCTGGCCCAGGCTGAGAATTTTTATTTTTATTTTAACTGGGGTTTTTATTTGTTCAGGGATTGATATAATTTTTTTAATTGTTTTTAACTTTTGTATTTTTCATTTTAATCACCCTGTAAATCACCCTGAGTCCTTCGGGAAAGGGCGGTATATAAATATAATAAAATAAATAAAATAAATCAGTTTGTGGTTCAAAATACTTGCAGAAAGAAAACTTGCAGTATAGTTATATATGCACCTTAGATTACAGGAGAAGGGAATTCACCAACGAAGACTAGATGAAGAATATTCATGTCATTTATAAAAAAAATAAGGTACAGAAAGTACAGTCACATAATCAAATAAAAACAAAACCATGTATGGAGCATAGTAAATGTTCTGCGAATGGCTAAGATGAGCCAAGGGTTAAAAGAAAATTGTATAAGCAATGGGACGTGGATATAAATGAGCAAGGAGGTGTCACATCTAGTAGCTAATATCTCCACAAAACAAATTGGGAAGGCTGAAATACAAAAGAGAACTGGGGCTGCAAAGCAATAAAACAGTAAAAAGGGCTTTGGAAGGTTATATATGAGGAATAAAATACTAAAAGGGAAGGAGGTGGGTCCATGATAGAATATTATAAAATAATAACAGGTTACAGGGAGAGTGATGGCTCAGCAGTTAAATACGCTGAGCTTGTCAGCTGGAAAGCTCACAGGCCAGATTTGAGACTGGAGTAGCACACAAGGTGGTGATAGTAGGAAGGTGGGAAAGTGGGAGATACCGTATGGCTGGCTTTTAACAAAGCCTTTACTAAAGGCTCCTCAGCCTTCTCATGCATCCAAATTATAATAACTCACACTTGACCATTTGCCCCTCAAATGAGAATTTTGGATTGATTTGTTCCCTAATATTCTCACGAATCTTCTTCAAAATCAAAGTTCAAAAGCATCAATACGCTTTCTATCCTACTTTTTCAAAATCCAAATTTCACCTCCATAAAGTGCCAAACAGAAAATAATTGCCAGCAGGGTTCCAATCCTTATAGATGTAGGCATATTCCAACATCTGAATATCTAGTCCAAGATCTTCACTCCTATTCCGCCATGTGCCCATCTGTGCCATATTTTTAAACTCTGGTTCCTTTACTGTTGACAGTTGCTCCTAAAAGGCAGAAACTATTCATCATTGCAGTATCATTATTATCAGTTCTAAAGCTGGTTGCTGTACCTGTAATCATTAGTTTGGCCTTTTTTATATTTAATCACAGTCACATTTTTTTCACTGTGCTTCTTGACTTTCATTACCAGAGCTTGCAGAACATTTGCATTTTCAGCTATCAGAGTAGCATAATCAGCATAGCAAAGGTTATTGATGTTTCTTCATTCAATTTTATAACCACATTCATCTTCTTCTAGCTTCCCTTGATATATATTCAGCATATGGGTTGAATAAACAAGGGAAGACTAGGCACACTTTCAGACTCCTTTGCCAACCTGGAGCCAGTTTGTTTCACCATTTTCTGTTCAGATTGTCTTCATAATTATATGCCATGGAGTAGGTTTTGCATGAGGACAATTCAGAGCACATTTTACAGCTTAATATAGCTGACACAACCAAAGTCCTTTCTATATTCAATGAAGCACATAGTGATCTCGCTTAAAAAAAGATGTTGATAAGATCGAGTGAATTCAGAGTTGGGTAACAAAAATGATAGAAAGTCTGAGGGACAAAACATACCTGGAGAGATTGGAGGAACTGAATATGTATAGCCTGGAGGACAGAAGGGAAAGTGGGGAAGGGGACATGATCAAAACCTTTAAATATATTAAGAGTGTGAATAAGGATCTGGAATGTAGTATTTTCCAATAATAAGCAAAAATCAAGAATACAGGCGCATGACTGCAAACTGATAAGTAGGAAATTCAGAAGTGATGTTATAAAGTATTACTTCACAGAAAGAACAGTGCAAGCTTGGAACCAGGTTCCAGCAGAAATGGTAAGTCAATCATCAATAAATGAGTTTGAACATGCTTGCTTGGGATAGACACATCTATCATCCCCCCCCAAATAAATAAATAAATAAATAAAATATTAATAATTAAAATTAATTAATTAAAAGAAAACAGAAACAAACAAAAACTCAAAAGAGAGTCAATGAATCACTGGGTCTTTTTTGGCTATCAGTTTTTTATGTTTTCTGTCTTTTCTTTTTGGTATTGTTTGGCTCTTTTTCATTTATCCAGTGTGCATCAGCAATAATGTATGTCATTCTTCAGCCTTTTCTAAAATGGACCTGAAATCTGGTATCTATTTTTTCCACATAAGGGTCTAATCTATGTTGAATGATCCTAAGCACTGCCTTGCTAGCATGTGAAGTTCAGCATACTGAATGAGAGCTTGCACACTCCAATAAATATCCTTTGGTGTTGACATACAACTGACATCTTGCAATCTGTTGGCCATTGTATCTTTCTTCAGATTTCTTGGTGTAAATTGATTAGGACCTTTATTGATTCTTCTGTGGCTTGTCACATTTCTGTGGATATTCCATCAGTTCCTGTAGACTTTTGACTGTCATTGTGACACTACTTTTTTTGTTAAGGTTTTCCCAAAGAATTTTATCTGGCTTTAACTACTGTATTATTTTTCTCTTTTCTTGGCAATTAGCAAAAATTGTTCTGATATGTGGTTTGATTTCTTCTGTTTCTTGGTATTTAGCTGTCTCTTTGCACATTGATCCTTAAACAAACTCTTCAGCCAATTCCAAGTTTCTCTACCAATGAAGTTCAGGATTTCATAGCAATTCCTGATTAACTCTTGAAAATTGTGAATACAGAGATCAAATTTCTATATTGTAGAAACTTCTTTAGTCTGACTTGGAATTTTCACATGAATAGTTCATAATCTGTTCCAGAGCCACCCTCTGACCATGTCTTTGCTATTATATCTGAACAGTTCCACCTTCTTGTGCCAATAATACAGTAGAGTCAATTTTATTTCTACATACGTCATGACTATACTTCATATTTTCTTTGTTTGAATACTGTGTTAGCATTGAAAAAATCACTGGATTGGCAGAAATTGATGTCATTCTTCTGATTCATGTCTATTTGCTATATTTTTGTCCTATTTCCAACTCTTGCATTCCAGAAGCATCACATTCTGTTTGCATGTTCTGTCAATTTCAGATTGAACTTGACTATAACAATCATCAACCTCTTCTTCTTCTCCATCAGTGTTTGGAATGTTAGCTTGGATAATGATATATAAAAGGATTTCCTGCAAAGTCGAACAGATATTTGATCATTGATTGCATTATAGTCAAGTAGTGTCCTTGCTATAACCATCTTGAATATGAAAGAAGCACCATTTTTCATTTTTTTTCATGCCTGAGTAACAAATAGTATGATGTTGTGACTGAAAATGTCCAATGGCAATCTATTTTAATTCGTTGATGCCAAAGTGTTAATGTGTCGCTGATAGATTTCACTTTTCATTGTGTTGAGATTTCGACATTTATCCGCTTTTTATGTTCCATATTCCTAATGTAATTCTCTCTTTGTATTCCGGATTTCACTTTGGATTTTCTTTTCTTTCATGGTAACGTTAGTAACTGGACATCCACATGCTTTAATCTAGTCCTGTTATAAACACTATTACTTTGTATTGTCTAGTCAAATAATTTTCTTGGAAAAAAGTACAAAAGTGCTTTATCATTGTCTTCCTCCCTATTATATGAAATGGTACCTTTCCTACTGCCACTAAAATAATCACGTACCTCCAACGTTTTCCTAAATTGTTGCTTCTCAATACAGGTTCCTGCTTTCCTTAGCTGGCATCTGAGATAACCTTCACATCTTAAGTAATGTATGATTCTGCATAAAATGCCACCACTGAAAGAGATGACCAGATCAGAAGTGACTGAGAGGAAACAGCAGCCAAATATATGGGGCACACCAATGGTCCATGACTGAAAAACAGAGATAAACCAGAGATTTCTGCAGCAGAAGTAGGACAAAATAGGAAAAAGGAAAGGAACCAAAGCAGCCATAGAAAAGGAAGCCTTTTATACAGTAAACTGGTGATGAAATACAAAATCCTTGGAGCAATTTCAGGTGAGAAGGACAGTTGGTTACACAGAGAAAAACAAAAGTAATCTGATTTTTCTCATTCTTTCCTAGCAGCAACAAGACTAGCAAAGGTTGGAAATTAACATTCCAGTGCTGACAAGACAAGCAATTCTGAAAAAAGGAATAGGTGACAATGGTAGGCAGGCAAATAAGCATTAAGGAACTGAACAAAAGGGGTTGGATAAGTATATGCAGAACCATGTTTTTATGTTAGTATTTTCTTTTGTACTCACTTATACATGCATAGTAACTACACCATTCTTTATTGCAATCTCTTGTAAATAGCAATAGATGACACTTTGATTGAATGATCTCTTGAATTGGGTCCTATCTTTATCCACCCTCCCACAGACCCCAGTTGGGCTCTGTGGTGATAGAACATAAGCTTTAGTAGTAAAAAGGTTTTGTGCCATGAATATGAACTCAGCACATGCCACATGTATCTTCTCTGCATATTATATTAAGGCTGGTCTTAAAGGATTCTGACTAGAATATTCCAGATGGACAGGGTTTTAGAAGACTACTTCTAAATATTCAAGAGTTTAACTTGTTCTATTGCATGGTCATCTAACCGCCAATATTGAGTTTTGCAGTATTATGACATGAGGAAAAATATCTTAAAATAATTGCTCCCTAAGGGGTCTTATCTGCACAAGAGGACACAGGGTTCTTTTCATGTCAGCTAGGGTCAATGATATTATTACAATGTCATGTATATGCATAGATAATCACTCTTCCTTAAGTGGACCACCAACTGGATTATTTAGTCATTTAATAGTTAGGGCATCAAGATATAGTCATATCTGATACTTCTACTCACAGGAACCTCTCTTATAAAATGGGACTTATGAGACTCATGAGACTTCCCACAATCTAAATAGTAAAACCTATGTTAGTTCTTCTTCCTCATAATAGTAAAAACAAAAGGCTTCTGTTAATAGCATTCTTTTGTTTTGTTTTGGTTTTTTTTCTCTCAATTTGAACCATACAGTAGGTTATCTCTTGAGATTATCAAAAGTTGTCCTAAAATCAATAAATGCTAGGTGTTTTGCATACATTTTGCTAATTATACCCAGGGGACTGATAGGGCAATAACTGGCTAGAACTTCTCTGTTGCTTTTTTGAAAATTGGAATAATTGTAGCTAGATCTTAATCCCTTGGGATCTGCATGGTGCAGCTAATTGTGGTGGAAAGAGAAGCCAATTCACAACTTCTAGCATTTATCTATAACTTTGTCAGTAATAAAAAAAAATCTGGAGCCATCCCAGATTTTAAATGTTTTATTATAGCCTTCCTTTTCGTAGCTTGTTACGAGAAACCATTAAGGAAAGCAATTAAATTCTATGTCCAAAACAAAGTCCAATGCTCAAACCCAATGCTCAAACTAGGATTCTGTGGAGATTTGGGATGAGGATCTCAAACAAAGATGACTAAATCACCAGAAAAAGGTAGAGTTCTTTAATTATGATGCAACTGTTAAGGAGTCTCATGGATTCTCCTTTATCTTCTTTCCATTTCCATTCCATCTTTCCATTTTCACTCTACTATTCCTAAGTGGAAAATAAAGCAGGGCTTTCTTTATATAATCTGAAATGTTCCACAAAACGTTTCTCTACTCCTTGACATTTATAGACACCAGGGCAAAACCTGAAAAAGTTCCCTTTAGAATTACTTGATTTGGTAGTGAACAGCAAAGTTGAAAAGTTTTGTAAAATGATCCAATAAAGTATTATCTGAAACATTACCCAAGATTTCAAAATAAATCTATTTGAATCTGACACACATATTTTAGTTACCATAGTTTCTTGTTCAGGTGACTGTTTTACATAAGTAAGTAAAGAATTATTATCTGAGATAGAAATAAGGCTGGGAAACAAATTATTTGAAGAAGGCATCTGATATATTTGAAGGTACAGTGGTAACATCATCAATTATTGAATGTTTGGCAACCAAGCAAATATGAATATTTAGCAGGATTATGATGATTATATTTAACATGGAGTGTGTCTATGTTAAACAAGGTTTGTTCCTAAGCAGCTCTCTAACTTTTTCTGTTCTATCTATGGATTCCTTCGAGAAAGAAGGAGTAAGGAATTTTCAATCTGGGTTCTCATTTATTAACCTTGAAAGGATGGAAGGCTGAGTCAACCTTGAGCTGGTCAGGATCAAACTCCTGGCTGTGGGCAGAGTTAACCTGTAATAATGCATTCTAATCATGGCTCCTAAAGTAGAGGCATCAATGTAGGTCACTGAGGAGGCCATAATATTAGTCTGGGTAGTAGCCAGCCCAGGTGATAAAATCTGCTGTCTTGGGGAATCACAAGCTAAACAATAAACTGACAGTATGAAAGTATTGCATGTATATTGGAATGTGCATTTATTACATAATTCATCAAGCTATTATCCTGAACTTCTGGGGGAAGATGGTGAACTGAAGATAGCTTCACTAAATGTAGAGCCTATGACTACAGTGGAATGAAGACTCAGAGAATAGTCCAGCTCTTTGTAATTTCTTTCCCAACAAGGAGAGGATTTGAGCTCATCCACAAGTGCTCCATACAATTGCTCGTCACCAGGAGACCACAAGACAGCAGTCTTGGGTTGGTTTAGAGATCTGGGAAACAAGGTAATAGCCACCTTTTTGCCCAAATTTTGGTTGGCAGCTTCAAAAGAACATTGGGTTTGCATATTTTCTTTTCTAATCACTTTCAAAAATTGCTTGTTAACTGGTTTTTTAGCTATTAGAAACCTTTGGATTGATAAGATATGGACAGCATGAATTGAGTTTCTTTCGATCTTCTATTCCTCTATCCCCCACTTACTTATTTTACTTATTTACTTGCTTACTTTTATTTACTTGTTTGTTTGTTTGTTACTAACCGGAGCACTTTAATCTCCTATCTCCTCACTCAGAAATAAGTGTTCACAGAAGAACCTGCATTTGTATATTCCAAGACTAATAATATACTGTAATAATACAGCAGTTACACTTTTTTAAAGGAAACACTTGGACAGAACAAAGAGAGGAGCAAATTCTTCTAGCTGTCCTAACCTGACTTGCTATTTCTATTCCATCTTATTATGATCCAATATATTTATATATAGGTGTTGGCAGATAGCTCCACAAAACTAATTTCTGAGCTAATATTATCAGTGAAATAGAGAAAGGAAAAATTAGAATTGTACAATGTCATTAAGATAATATCAGTGAGTAATTATGTGCTACAATTACTCTCTAAGTGATTAGATCAGATAACCTTGAGGCCACACTGAAACAAAACAGGTATAGGCTGGATAAAATCAGTGTCTTCATAGTAGACCACATTACCCCATGTTAGTCTCAATATTTGCAAAGAAAGAGGAAAATGCTCAGTAAGCTTCCATGGCTGAAGGTAAAGTTAGATTTATACATTCCTAGTTTAACCCTTTCACTTATATTTCTTAGTGTGGTACTTCAATAATGAATTATTACTATAAATGTGATAATGGCTGCTTGGTAATTTTCTTGGAGTTTATCAATGGGCTCAGTTGCATTAGAAATTCTTTGAGAAGTCATGCAAAAATGAGTGGCATTAACTACATCAATATTAATAAAAACTTTCCAGATGATAGCATCAGTGTCAGAATTATGAGAACTCCCACATGCACTTGGCTGGGATTTATGGTATCAGAATGAAATTCCTGGGTGAAGTATTATATGTTGGCAAAAAGTAATTCTCCCCTTGTTGAAATTCAAAATCCAGAAAAATATCATATGGAAATCGAAATGGAAGAACCTCTGAGAAATACTGTATGCAGAAAAATAATTTACTGCATACACCCTGACAAAGAAAGGAAGGTTTGACTTAGTGATGAAATGCATCATTACAACTGAACAACTGAAATGCTCCTCATATGTGATCATGCTTTGTAAACTGAATATTTCTCCATTCCCACAGTCAGTCACAAAAGTATGGCTAGCAAAAAAAGAAAGAAAGAAAGAAAGAAAAGTTGTGAATGGAAGTTGGATTATTTCTGTGCAGACTTTCTTCTCACAATTGAATTATCAAAATTACCTGCACAGTCTTTTTGAAAAGGATATGTCATTACTCTTTCAAGTTTGGATCAAGTTTGGATTTTGGTTTGAAATATAAATTGGCTTTACTGTTGCCTATGGAATGCATACACAGTTAGAATTTTACAAGCCTGTTAGATTAAAAAAAAAAGCCAAATGAATCACATTGCCTGAGAATACTTTCTGAGAATAGTAACTTAATGTGCAGTTGAATGAGAGCAGCATTCATTAAAAGCTTCACCTTGGCAAGTGGTTTAAAGACATGCTATATAGAAAGATAAATCTCATGCCTATGAGTCTTAATCTTGCTTCTGGTCATAGTGATTACACCTTACATTGAATTACTACTTTTTATAATTCACTGCAGTGAGGTATATCTCCATGACATCTCTAAGTTACTGAGCACTTCATTATTTTTTAAAAGAGAAACTGAAAATCATATGAAGTCTTTACAACAGCTATTTTCCAGTGTTGTGAATAAAATAAAAAAAGCTGTAATAGATAGCAGATGGGTGACTCTTCCTTCTCTGACTTGCAGAGTGTGTGAAGTCTATACAAGTCTGGATTTAATGGGAGAGGGGAAGAAATCACAGTATTTTTGTCCTCTTATTTCATTCCCTTTCAGAGAATTAAAAACAATCTGCTGACTAATGAACATGAACAGACCGGTTACTCTGATTCTTCCTAAAGAATTCTGGATAGGAGTTAGGGATCTGATGAGGAAAAAAAAAACACCCTTAATCGTTCCTTAATTATTGTGTTTCTTTGCATATGTAGTTTACTGATAGTGGTGAGGAATCCTGAGATCAATTGTTTGCAAAAAATATCCAACCTTTTAAAAACATTCTTTGGGGAGTCCAATAAATACAGTATGTAACTTTTTTCTGATTGATTAACTATATCCTAAATCTTCGAGGTAACCTTCATCTACCATTCATTCTATGTTTGATGAACTTTGGTTAATTAATCTTAGAGGACAAAGAAACAATTCAAAATGACTTTAGTAGGCTTAAATGTGAGGTCAATCTACAGGATGTTGGTCATACAGCAGACATGTCAAATTCATGATGTCAAGTGACATCGCGCAACATATTGGGACAGTTTTGCCATTACTAGCAATGGGGTGGGTGTGGCTTCCGGATGATGCATCCAGCCCACAGTTTGACAACCATGCCATACAGGATTGGGGATATTTGGCAACATCATGTCCACTAATGGAATATGAGCAAATTGAGTAATCCAGCAGTTTAAACAACTGTCTGAATCTTGTAATATATATATATAAATCACAAAATACAAGAATCCCCTTGTATTCTACAAAGTTAAATTGCACATGGGGTATTGTGGCCAGGTACAGGAACTGAATTTTAAAAGAGAGCTAAGTTGGTGCAGTCATAAAAGCACTAGGCTAAGAACTGAGTTCAAGTCCTGCCTTAGACATGAAGCCAGCTGGGTGATTTTGAACCAATCATTCTCTCTCAGACTTAGGAAGCAGGCAATGGCAAATCACTCCCAAACCATTGTCAGAAAACTGCAGCCCATGCAGTCACCAGGAGTCAAAAATTGATTTGAAGGCACACACACACCCAGCACGTGCGCACACAGACACACACTTTAAAAGGACATGGAGGAACGCTTCAAAGAATTTGGAATACTTATCTTGCAAATTCGAAGACTGAAGAGAGATATGATAGTGATTTATAAATAAGTAAGGACTACTAGCTTCATGAGGGGACAGTGCTTCTTTGGTTGAAGTTAAGGACAGGATAGTTGGCTGATTATATTAAAGGCCATTTGGGCTGAATTTAACTGGAAGTACCTGAAAGTAGGAGCTATTCAACAGTAGAACATTAGCTGGAACACTGGTGGATTCTCTCTTGCTTGAAATGTTCCTGGGATAATTATTGGTTATTGATTATATTTTTGTGTAGTTTCATGTGTTATGCTTAGATCAGTATGTGTGGAATGCCTGCATGATGGTGCAAGCATATACTTCACCTCTTTGTCAAACGTTACCAATGTATCCCCTATAAAATCAGCATTTTTGTAGGAAATATATTGTTGATATCTATTTTGTAAATCAGCACTGACTGGCAACTTACATCAAAGATATGGAAGGACTATCATTTCTGGTTTTTTTTTTATCATGCTACCTACCTCCTTCCTCTTCCTAGTGGTCAGAAAGATCTCCTCTGCTTCCCATCTCTGTTTCCTATCTAAAGGAAGAACAATGATTGATTCTGTCAATATTGTGGTGCATCATCCTTGTTGAAGCCTGTTTGGCTTTGGCTAGCTGGAGAGCTGTCTCTGAAATGGTCTGTTTTGTGTGTAGACATTAGATCATTATGTTCCCTCCCGCCCAATTTAATTTTAAATTGGTATTATGAATGTATTATATTGGCATCTTTTACTATACATTATTGTACATTGTTTAAATGGTTGTAAGCTCCCTCTAATGCATGCAGTAAGATAATGATAATCTCTTTATAAACAAATCCGTAGTATAAAATCTTAAACAATGCACAAAAGCCTACTTTTTGTTCAGCTTTTTGTATTTAAATGTCATAGCTCCAATTAATGAACATCAAAGTACTGTTCGTTATTAAAGGGTATAAAAAATAAAACCAGCTATATATTTTGTAGCTTAATCTCTCTTTCTTATATAAAATATATTCTGTTCCAAGTAAAAGGCTTAATAGTGATGCAGATGCACAAGGCAGTTTAAGTCAATATTGTTAATTAAAAAGCTTCTAGTGAGTCAAGTAAAATTTTTAGACAGATGAAAAGTGGTTGCTTTCTATTTCATTTGTGAACTATGCATAGCTTTCTCTCATCTCCCCTCACCCCTAAAATGTACATTTCCAACTTCCTTATGGGCAATTTCCACTTGTTCTATTAGGATTTACATCAATATCACTCCAAACAACCAAATATAAAATCTAAACTCTAGCCTGCCTTCTTCCTTTGGCCTCTAACAGCAACTGTGACCTCTTTTCCTTCATTCTGCCACATGCTTATTAGAGCCAGCAGCACAATAGGTAGAGAGAAAAGACACCATGAGATAACAACAGCCAAGAGAATCTCTGTGTCAGGGAAACAACCAATGGCATTGATAGAAGAGGTTATAGAGAGCAAAATGAACTTGACCTTGGGGTAGGCAAGTATTTTTCCACAATAAAATATTTTGATGCTTCATCTGTGGCCTGCATTCCTAGTTTTTCTTAGACCAGTTCCCCGTTGGCTTTAATGGAAATTCTACAGCTATAATTGACTGAGAAAAGCAATAATGAAAAACATGACCAGAAAGGCAAAGGAGAACACAAGAACCCTTTGTTGAAAGTTTGCTTTCATATCAATAATATAAAATGAGGTTAGATGAATAAGCTTTCAGCCAGCAATACATTTCATCTTACTGTAATTCACTGTGTCCATAATGTTTTGAAACAAGTTGTTATATCCGTCACCTGACTCATGAAGTCTTTTAAATTATAAAAGATATAAAAATTAAATTATATTATTATTATTATTATTATTATTATTATTATTATTATTATTATTATTATTATTATTATTATTATTATTATTATTATTGCATGGGTCCCCAACCACTGGTACATGGACCAGTACTGGGCCGTGGCATGCTAGCAACCGGTCCGTGCAAACAAGGAAAGCTCAATCCACAGGATGCAGGCAGCACACAAAGCCATGTCTCCTCCAGTACGTGGAAAAACCTTTCTCCATGTAACCAGTCCCTGTGCCCAAAAGGTTGGGGACCTCTGTTTTAATGGTTCAAAGACCAGAAGGCTTTAATAAAATCCTTTTTCTTATCAGCCTATGCTTTAAGGTAGACTGCTTGAAGATACAGACAGTTGTGTATTATGGTGAGCAATTAGTGACAAGCTATGTCTATTGTTATTAGACAAGGCTTTAATGCTGGGAAAGTTGGAAAGAGAAGAGGGTGACCAACAGCAAGGGGGATTAGTTACAGTGGTAACAAGTGTACCTTGAGAGATCTGAAGGACCAGATTAAGGACAGATTGTCATGGAGAAAAGCTATGGTTGCTAAGATTTAACACTGATGTGATGGCACATAATCAATCAATCAACCAATCAATCACTCAATGTTTATTATGAATGTTGCAAAATAAATACAGGATATTGAATTAAGATGCGGAACTTAATGTGAGGCTCGGCATTCAACCTTTTAATGCTTCTGTTGCAATTTTACCACAATAACCTCCACCATCCTAATAATTTTTACATTCTATTCATGTTTTCTACATTTATATCTACAAATTCAAAACCACTTATATGTGTATTTCTCCTCATTTATTTTCAACAAGAATGGTGAGCTGAGAGAAATTGCAAGAGCTGATTAAACTAAATGGCATTAATGTTTACTTATGCAAGGTTAAGTTAGGTCTCACCAAACTTGGTTGAGGACCTAATCCACAACACCACACTAATGTAGACAAAGTGATGAAGAAAGAACTGTACCCAAAATATCCCAAGTCTATATAGAAGTTCATCAAGCCAGTGTAGATACTCTTATATTCTACTTTAAAAAATACAAACATTTAACATCTATTAACTTGTCTTTGTATGGAACAATATTTGGCATGAGTTAATTAATTCTTTTCTCTTTAAAATTGGGATCCAGTAGCAAGTGAGTTGGAATGATTACTTGACAAGCATGATCCCCTCTAATAAGGACTTCATATCACTGATGAATTTAATGAATGTCAGAGTGGGCAGGACACACTGGTGAAACTTAGTTTCATCTGAGTAGAACTTGGAATTAGCCTTATGTGGGTTGATATGGTTTTACTAAACCTGGTCACTGAGGTTTCTGGGATGCCAGGAGAGTTAGGGTTAGGGTATAACCTAACTTGGCATAACAAGTTAGCAAACTTAGTCCTTCCTGAAAAAGTGTTTGCATCACTGCAGGACTTGTTTGTGTTAGGGTTGTGATTTAGCAGCAAAATTCCACGTTAGGTAACAGGGGCTAAAGAAGCAGGATAGCTAGTGGTGGGGTTCAGCCAGTTTGCACCAATTTGGTAGAACTGGTAGCTACTTTTTTGGTGCCCAGGCCCAGAATGGACTTCTGGAAGCAGCATCCACACAGAGAAACTGTTGTTCACATATCTGAATCCCACCACTGAGGATAGCACAATGAAATACACTATGAATAACAGTGATTGGCACAGCAAAGCTGTTTTTATTTTTAGAGCAGAAAACTTCGAGGCCAACACCTGGACCAATTTACTCATTGTCGAGAGACATAAACCTGCCCCAGTCATGAAATTTTTCAAAGTAAGCTGAGTCTTGGGCTCTTTTTCAGAATATTGAGAATTGAGTTGAATTCCCAGTTAAATTGGCAGGATAAACATAAAAAATGTGTTATTCCATTAGCACAAAAAAGAATAAAGTTAAGACTTCTTTCCATTCACACTGAAAAAATCAGTAGCTAAGTAAGTGAATGAAACCAAAGTAATACCAGATTTCTCACTCTTAAAGAATTCTCATTGGCAGAGATTTTAGTGAAGCAATACACCTAATTAGCTGACTGCTTTTGTCAATATTAGACAAAATTACAATACCAAATCACTGTCAGCATTCTCCATATACAGAATTGAAATTCTACACTGTATATTGTTTTTAACAACCACTAAATCAGAATAACTAAAAAAAACTAAATCTGCAAAACGCTTTGAAAGACTAAGAAGAGGATTTCAAAGCTATTTAATTTATTGCTAAAAAACAAATTATTACAATGACCTTGATTCATGAATCCTCCCGATGAAATCACAGTGAAGTTTTATCAAAGTGAAGCACTCTTTCAAAGTTTTGCATAACCCAATTTATTGTAATGATATCATAAACAGATTATCACATTCAAAATAAATTTTCAGTCTTCAAATTGATTTTAAAATAATTTTTGCCATCTTGTCCAGGTTTTTTTTAATATATATTTTATATGTAGTCTGGTAATACAATTTAATTGTTTTTTAACTTCCAAAAAATAAGATTTATTTCACGGTAACTGCCAATAGTAATGTGACATTTAATTACACATTTGAGAAACACGTTTACTCCAAAGCTATTTTCATTCCACTTTAGAAGATAACCCTATATCAAATTGTTTTATTAATTTAATTAAAACAATTAATCTTGAAATAACTTTCAGGCTGCTCAAACAAAACCAAGCAAATATTCAAATTAAGATCAACATCTTTTTTTTCAGTATATGTAATTAATTTACAGCAAACTCAATAAACAAAATTCATGAAAAATTCCTCTTATGACAACCAAAAAAAATGCCTGCCTGTCCTCTTAATCTTCTTTAACATTACAAAATACTCTTATTATGCTAACGGGCCTATTGAAAACCCTTTTGTTAGAAAGCAAGAAATGTAAAGTTATCCCTACCAGCACTAAAGGGCAAACATTTCTTTGAAAATGAGCACCATTAATCAGCTATTTTTAATACAAATGAGCCAATAGCCTCTGTGGCTAGTGCCAGCTGGACTGTGATGAAATCTCTCATTTGCAATCAAGCTATTAAATGTTCTTTCCAGCTTACTCCTTTTTTGTGACTAACATACTTAGTCTGATGTTTTGTTGTTCTATAAGGAAGAGTTATTGGCTTTATCTAGTACCATTCATTCTCTTCACATGGTTTTGAGTACTTCATGCTTGTCTCAAGAAAATCAAGAGGAGAGCTGTCTAAATCTAGAAACCATGGAGGGAAAATATCAGTTACTCACTGGTTTTTAGGTTAAGGATATAAAAAAAAGCCCTGAGAAAATAGATGAATCCACAAGAACTTTCTTTGCCTATCCTAAGAATAGTCCTTTAACCCAGAATCTCTTCCAGGCATCAACCTTCACACTGTAGGAAGTCAGCACCCCACCCTCAGAGATGGAAATATTTTGGGGGATATTAAAAAGGCAGAATATTATATTTCCCCAAAGGATTAATAGAAAAATCTTAGGCAGAAACCAGCCCCCAGTCTCCTTCCCCAGGCAGAGGCCAGCAGATTTGGGGCCACCTATTGATAAGCAAAATACCTTCAGCCCTAGCCCCAGAGAAGGTTTGAGCTGATAGGTTTAGAAAAAGCAAAGACTCCCAATGACAGGAACATGACTTTTAGGACATAATGGGATTAACCCACCACCATTAGAATACCAAAAGAGCACGCTCAGGCTCAGGTCAAAGTACATTGCATAGGAACAGGAACAACTTCAAATATAAAACGCAAGAAGGTATAAAAACTCACCACTCCGAGCTCCATTTTGTCAGCCACCTCAGAAACATGCTGTCACTGAAATTTCTGGCAACTAAATAAACAACCTTCTTTCCCAAACAGCCTCCATTTTATTTCCAGCATCTTAGCCTCCATTTTCTTTGGACTGGACCTGAAGATTTTTCTCTTAACAACACACATACACAAATACCAAAGTAATAATGGACATGATTCAGATTCAAGGCATATTTTATATTTGGAAAAACAAAGGAAAGTCAAGACTGGAAGCATGGCTGGAAATGAGGAGAACTGCTAGACAAGGACAGTCAGTTTTGTGTAGGGGTTAAGGCATGTGGCTAGAAACCCAGAGACTGTGAGTGGTAGTTATGCCTTATGCACAAAGCAAGCTGGGTGACCTTGTGCCAGTCACTCTCTCACAGCTGTAGGAAACAGGCAATGGCAACCCATTTCTGAAAAAGCTTGCTAACAAAACTACAGGATCTTGTCCCAGCAGTCACCAGGAATCAACACTGAATTAAAGGTACATACACACATGCTAGAAATTAAATTCCATTAAATTTTAGATTTGTGGAAAGAGGATGAAAACATCCTTTAAAGCTTTGTCTTCCACCAGTTTCCCCAAAGTACTTGGCAGCAAGTTTGCTAAACTGAACTGGAAAGACAATGGAGGGACCCTGCTTTGGATGTTCCCTATATACCAGTAATCAGAACCAGCTACTATATTAAAACAGGAGCTACAGATGTTAAATAAGTAATTTTTCAGAGATAGTATGATACTGGAACAACTTACCTAGAGATGTGGAAAATTCCCATGTCTTGATATGTCTCTTCCATTCTGATTCTTCCAATGCAGTTGGACTCAATGGCCTAAATTAAATTCTAGTTCTGTGATGTTGGGATAAGTCCCCATATTTCCACTAAAAGTTGCCAAAATATTAAAATCATATCATTAATGTGATATAAAAGAGGAAAAAGGTAAATACATGAAATAATTTTTCAATATATGAAATAATCATATTTAAAATAATATTTTAAGCAAAATGAATTATACCCATTTCAAAGTACATCCTTCATCCTAGATCTCATTGGTTGAAAGACAGCCTATAAGAAAATGTTAAATGTTTAAATGTTAAAATGAAGAAAATGACAGAAGTGAAAAAGTAAAATCTTATACATGCTCATTCATTCACCTGTAAATTGCACTAACTTCATTCCCAAGTAAGTATACATAGGATTAGAATCTCAATTTGCTAATTTATTTAGAAGTTTATTCTTGTAACCAGAGATGGTAATATATAGCATGTCAAAATACAAATAAAATAACAGTAGAATAGTAAAATAAAATTATAAAAAGTATATTATATGTAAAATGTTTATAGCAAGATTAGGTAAAGCTACAATTAACAACTTAAGTATTTCTTTTTAAGTTTAAATGTCAGCAAGGATATATTATGGAAAGAAGAAACTCAATAATATACAGGGGATGAGATTGAGGAGCAGGAATGCAAAACCAAATAAAACAATGATCTCATCTTCCTAAAAAATGGTCCTTTCTCCATCTCCCACGATATCTCTCATGCCTGTCACCACCATAATACCTTGGTGTCCCCCATCTGCCCAACAGCAATTTCATCCCCATATTCAGGGTCTTCAATTCCCAAGGTCAGAAACCTCCCACCATCCTCACCAATCATCTATAGGAGGGAAAGTCAGGCAGCCCCAAGTCATTTTAGCTTAACCAACTAAACATGTTGAAAATATGTAGGCAAAGCTAACTTCAAAGACAAAGAGCCAGCGCTTGTCCGAGGACATCTCTGTGGTCATGTGGCCAGCATGACTAGACGCCAAAGACGCACAGAACCCTGTTACCTTCCCACCGTAGTGGTCCCTTTTTTCTACTTGCATTTTTACGTGCTTTCGAACTGCTAGGTTGGCAGAAGCTGGGACAAGTAACAGGTGCTCACTCTGCTACGCGGCACTCGACCTGCCAAACTGCCGACCTTCTGATCGACAAGCTCAGCATCCTAACCCACTGAGCCACCGCGTCCCTTAGGTATACTGTCAACCTAAATTAACTTTTTATGACAACTTTGTGACTGATCTGCTATTCTCTAAGAATACTCTAATTTCTTATTAAAGAAATTATTTATTTTATATTTATTTTATTTCTTTTTACTCAGCTTAAAGTGACATATGGCTGATCATGCTAGAAAATGGTTTCTCTAGATAAATCAGCACATTCTCCATAGCTTGTCAAACTTCTCAAAAGTCTTTCCAGAGATCTGTGGGTATTATCATGATGATCAGAGTTCTCCAGTTGAAGTCATTAAATTTAATAATTTTATAATACTATTATTAGTAAGGAATTATTAAGGAAAGTGCCCTGAACAGGACATTTTAAAAAATATAAAAAAGTACTGCCCGCTGCTATTGGTATTCATATTTTTTTTCTTTTTGCTATATAATGTAATGAATTTTTCATTTGTTATTATAAAATAAATATTTCCTTTGAGTCCAATTAGCACAGCTGAAAGAAAAGGCAAAACAGGGCTCTGTTCAGCTTGCTTCAGTGTAATGGAAAATCAGTTCTTTTATTCTGGCTTTAATAACTGGAACTTGATTAGAAGCAAAGAAAGAGACTGCAATGGGAGGGGAAGAGAAAGAGAATGAAGGAGCTCTGCCAAATTAGTTCTATAAGAATTCTCAACTGGTCTGCTCTCTGAGTTCCTATTCAAATGCTAATTGAGACTTTTTGTAAACAGAATGGGTAATCATGGAAGAAAAAACAGGCACAGCAAACAAATGAACTAAAACTACACCTTATCCAAACCAGCAGACAATTTTTACTGATAAGCTTTTAAAAAAAGGTTCTTAAAACTTAGCGCTTTGGTCTTTGGTGATTTTTAAAATTGAGATTCTGATTATTAATAACATAAAATAAAACAAACTCTAGAGTGGTTTCTTTTGAACAATGAAACTAGTCATGTCATAATTAGATAAGCGGATTTATATTCATAGCTATAAACATGAAAGTGGACCATGAGAATTGATAAAGATGAGGTTTTAATTCTTAAAAAAAATTAATTACATGGCATTAGCTTTATCAGTACACAGGGATGCATTAATTACACAATTAATAATATGATGAAAAGGATTTCTTGCAGTTTTAATTTGCATGGGGGCATTCAGTTTCAGATGCAGAATTGTCCTTCAGGCATTCCTGTAATCTTCTTACCATACAAAGTCAAGACCTTAAACCAGTTAGTAGGAATATTGAAAGACATATATTTTGCTATGCTCAATTAAGGCTTATACAAACTATAGTAAGGTTGTAGATCTTTCATGTAATTGGGATCTAAGGTAACAATGTCTCAATGTCTTTTATTAACTGGAAGAGTACAATTTTTGGATAAATAATAGAGATTATTTTCTCTTACATGTTTTCCTGCATATTGTCTTAATGCCATATCCTCCTTAAACATCTGATTATGATGTAGCATGAGTACAATAAGAAACTTAATAAAAATATGTTTAATTAAAAATATATTCCAGCTTTGTGACACATTAAGAAATCCGTGAAGTTTACTGAAGGAAAAGATCCATTTATTAAAAAGAGTTCTCAGTGTTCTTGGCAACTGAGCAAAAATTATCAAATGAAGATATTTCTGCATCATCATCATTATCATCATCATCATTATTGATAATTGCACAGTCAGCTGTTCAGACTGGATTTGGCATTTTTGTCTTTCTATTGAGTCCTTACCAAGGACCTGGGATAGGCAGATGTGGATGTTTGATGGTATTACAGATATCATCGCAGGATGGAAGCAGTTCCTAGTGTGGGAAGTCAGCTCTCCAGAGAAGGAAATATTATTTATTTATTTATTTATTTATTTATTTATTTATTTATTTATTTATTTATTTATTTATTTATTTATTTATTTATTTATTTGATTTATATACCACCCTTCTCCCGAAGGACTCAGGGCGGTGTACAGGGCAATAAGAATAAGAATACAGGATACAAGATTTAAAGTTAAATGATTGTGCCCAATGTAGTAAGTTAGTTAAAAATAATGTTAAAACCCCAAACCCATCAGACCAGGCCGGCTTGTTCGAATAGATAAGTTTTTAGATCACGCCGGAAGGAGCGAAGGTCAGGGGCCATCCGTAGTTCAGCCGGTAAGCGGTTCCAAAGGACTGGTGCGCCCACCGAGAATGCTCTCCCCCTGGGGGTCACCAGCCGACATTCTCTGACTGGTGGTACCCTGAGGAGGCCCTCTCTGTGGGAGCGTACAGGACGGAGGGAAGTTGACGCCGGCAGTAGGTGCTCCCGTAGGTAATCCGGACCCATGCCATGTAGGGCTTTATATGTCATCACCAGCACCTTGAATCTCACCCGGAAGGCAACTGGAAGCCAATGCAGCTCACGGAGCAGAGGTGTAACATGGGAGTATCGGGAGACCCCCAAAAGAACTCGCACGGCTGCATTCTGTACCAGCTGAAGCTTCTGAGTGGTCCTCAAGGGCAGCCCCATGTAGAGAGCATTGCAGTAGTCTAAAGTCTAAACAAGAGGTCACAAGTGCATGAGTGACTGTACACAAGGCATCCAGGTCCAGATAGGGTCGCAACTGGTGCACCAGACGAACCTGGGCGAAGGCCCCTCTAGTCACAGCTCCTATATGATCTTCTAAGGAGAGCTGTGAATCTAAGAGGACACCCAAATTGCGAGCCTTATCTACGGGGGGTAGTAACTCACCCCCAATAGTAAGAGATGGGATAATCTGAATTTCCTGAGATGCCGGTATGTACAGCCACTCAGTCTTGTCAGGGTTGAGTTGAAGCCTGTTCCTCCCCATCCAGACCCGGACCGCTTCCAGGCAATGTGACATCACGTCGAGGGCATCACTGGGGTGGTTTGGGGTCGAGATGAAAAGCTGGGTATCATCAGCTTTTAATATCATCATATTAAAAGGGCAGGAAAATACATTTCTGAGGTTTTTGCGGGTGTTTGTATGTAGATCTTTGGTCATTCCGGTTTTTCCCCACCTTTTTCCCACCTTCAATTCTACGTGGGGAAAAACCCGAATGACCAAAGATCTACATATACTGTATATATATATATATATATATATATATATATATATATATATATATATATATATATATATATATATATATATATTCACAATATATATTATGAGTCACCACTGAAATATCAAAATATCACCTAGAGTTAGAATTAAAGCAAAACATGAAGATTTCTTTTTTGATAAAATAGATATTTGAAGGGAAAACGGGTTTCTTTAAAATAAAATATCACAAATATCTTAGATATCTCAGATATCTTGGGACGTTCTGGGTTAGAGAGATATTTTTTAAAAAGAAGCAGTTAGTGACAAATTTCACAGGACCTTTGATACAAAATTATTGCAATTAAAATGTACATTTTGTGAAAATTGTCAGAAGTATTTAAAGATAATAGTTCAGATTGATTCTTTCAGAATTAATTCAAATTCCATTGTTTAAGTGTATTTGTCCTAGGTATAATTATGGCTCCATTCACAGTTATATATCAACAATGACAACTTACTAATTGATCTATTTTTTCTCCATCATCACAAAATGATATATTGAAATAGCTGATCCTTGCTGTCAGGACCCACTTCAAGTCCACATCTTAAAAAAGCAAAACTCTTGGAAACAATTTCTTGGAACTTTTATTAAGAGTAGATGACAGCAGGCATAATAGACAGAATCTGAGATTTCCCATGCAACACAGTATAGTGTCTCCAAGCAGGACCCCACCCCATAGATCGACTGTCCAATGTGGGATAGCCAATCCCCAAGTGTTAAGTCCATTGTGGGAACTGGGGAGATAACATCAGCCCATCTCCAGCTTATGCAGAGAGGGTTGGCGGCTTCTTCACATCTTTCTCTGAGGGCGCAGACATAAACCAGGCACGGAAGTTACATTCCTTATTCCGTCCTTTGTTCTTAACTGACAGTTTAAAAGACAGAGTTCAGAGAGAAAGATAATGCAGGAAACAGAATACAGACCCAATAAACAAAATAAAGGTTTACATTGTAGTGAATGGAAGAAGTGAAAGTAATAGCCTTGCAGGCACATCCCCCCTCCCCCTTGGAAGTATGGCAAAACCCAGGAAAAGGTGGAATGAAAAAAAAATGAAATAGGAATGGGTTTTGACATCTTGCCCCCCTTAAATATAGGAGAGATCTATCTGTAGAGAAAACAAAACAGATATAGATGTTAGTCTGGCTTGTTGGGATATTCTGTATGAAACTTTTTTAGCAGTTTGGGTGCTGTGATGTGACGTTTGAGGATCCACTCGTTTTGTGAGGAGGGAAGGTGTTTCCAGGCTACTATGTATTGTGTTTCCCCATGATACTTCTTAGAAACTAAGATTTCTTTTATCTCAAACTGTTGCTTTGCTTCAACCATGATTGGAGGTGGTGGTGGGGGGAGTTTTGGCCATAAGGGTGACTGTTGTTCTCTTTTCAGCAAGCTGCAGTGAAAAATTGGGTGTATTTGCTTGAGGTTTTTGGGTAGTTCTAATTCTACTGTTCCCCTTCATGGATTACTGCCTTGTCATGGTGAAGGGGCTTGCGTAATTCAATGAAGCTATGAGCTATTCCGTGCAGGGCCACCCAAGACGGACAGGCCATAGCAGAGAGTTCTAACAAAACGTGATCCACTGGAGAAGGAAATGGCAACCCACTCCAGTATCTTTGCCATGAAAACCCCATGGACAGTACCAAAAGGAAAAAAAAAAGATATGACACTGGAAGATGAGCCCCTCAGGTCTGAAGGCGTCCAATATGCTACTGGGGAAGAGCAGAGGGCTAGTACTAGTAGCGCCAGAAAGAATGAAGCAACTGGGCCAAAGCCGAAAGGACACTCAGCTGTAGATGTGTCTGGTGGTGAAAGGAAAGTCCAATGCTATAAAGATTTTTTCTCCATAGGAACCTGGAATGTAAGATCCATGAATCAAGGCAAGCTGGACGTGGTCAAACAAGAGATGACAAGACTGAACATCGACATCTTAGGAATCAGCGAACTAAAATGGACAGGAATGGGTGAATTTAATTCAGATGACCATCAGGTATACTACTGCCGGCAAGAATCCCACAGAGGAAATAGAGTAGCCTTCATAGTCAATAACGGAGTAGGAAAAACAATACTGGGATACAATCTCCAAAATAACAGAAGGATCTCATTTTGAATCCAAGGCAAACCGTTCAATATCACAGTAGTCCAAGCACTCTTTTCCAACAACCCAAGAGACGGCTCTACACATGGACATCACCAGACAGTCAACACAGAAATCAGATTGACTATGTACTCTGCAGCCAAAGATGGAGAAGCTCTATACAGTCAGTAAAAACAAGACCAGGAGCTGACTGTGGCTCAGACCATGAGCTTCTCATTGCAAAATTTAGGCTTAAACTGAAGAAAGTAGGGGAAAGCACTAGGCCAGTCAGGTATGAACTAAATCATATCCCTGACGAATATACAGTAGACAAATAGAGAAATAGATTTAAGGAATTAGATCTGATAGACAGAGTGCCTGAAGAACTATGGATGGAGGTTTGCAACACTGTACAAGAGGTAGCAACTAAAACCATCCCAAAGAAAAAGAAATGAAAGAAAGCAAAATGGCTGTCTGAGGAAGCTTTGCAAATAGCTGAGGACAGGAGGGAAGCAAAAGGCAAGGGAGAAAAAGAAAGATACACCCAATTGAATGCAGAATTCCAGAGAATAGCTAGAAGAGATAAGAATGCCTTCTTAAATTAACAGTACAAAGAAATAGAAGAAAACAATAGAATAGGGAGGACTAGAGATCCCTTCAATAAAATTGGAGAGATGAAGGGAACGTTTCATGCAAAAATGGGCATGATAAAGGACCAAAATGGCAGGGACCTAACAGAGGCAGAAGAGATTAAGAAGAGGTGGCAAAATTACACAGAAGAACTATACAAGAATGAGCTTAATGTCCCTGATAATCACGATGAGGTGGTCACTGACCTCGAGCTAGACACACTAGAATGTGAAGTGAAATGGGCCTTAAGAAAACTGAGCAACAACAAAGCTAGTGGAGGTGACAGTATTCCAGCTGAGCTATTCAAAATCTTAAAAGACGATGCAGTAAAAGTGCTACACTCAATTTGCCATCAAATTTGGAAAACTCAACAGTGGCCACAGGATTGGAAAAGATCA